>NC_085106.1:4546429-4661429 GCF_963422355.1 Corticium candelabrum
CGCCAAACTAGTTGTATACGTAGGCAGGAGTCTCGGACACACTCCTCGGGACGAATAAGCCATGTATGTATGTATATCTAGAGAATACTCTCCCTTTCTTAATTAATTATTTCAAACATTTTGAAGAGAATCGACTCTGCTGTTTGAAACTCATGCAAACGCCAGAAACGAAAGAGAAAACCACCACCTCTACACCATCACTAATCTCGCGTAGCCAAACTCCTTCTCATTTCTATATCTACTGTCGGGAAGCGGTTTGGTGAAATTGCACACAAGCACCGGTGCCAGGCATACGCCCACGTTTTTGCAATTAGTAATTAGATTAATTAAGGTTAAGCTCATAAATGATAATTTCTTAAAACACTATAATCTCTGTTGTCGACGAGAAATCATATTGTTGGAAAGGCTTACAACAATCAATGGACGTACTTTAATTTACGATAGTATGGTATTGTTCTTTCTATCTGACGTACTACGAGTTCACGGAAACTCCGCGCTTACCTCCGTATAGGCACGAGTAAGGTTTTCGCTCGTCGATATTAATTTGTAACCATAAACGTGTTGTATCTCTATCTAGCCATGCAATTTTGTATGTAAGCAAGACGTTTATAGCTTACCTCTGTTGCTTCGACCGCAATTCCTCTCGAATATTTCGCTTGCCGTGCCTTTGAACTCTTCACGCAACCCTAGAATTTGCTCGTATTACGAAACGAAGCAAGCTTGGTTCGCTAAATTTAACAAAATCCACATACAGTCGTTTCTGTTTAGATTCAGCTGGTTCACAAAGGAATGTCCGATTAAGATGTATACATCGCTTGAGCATTAACTAATTGCGAGAGCCTAGTCTTTCTCTTGTTGTACGTTTGAGACTGACTGACTCCAAACACAGAGCACAACAACCTGGATCCATTGTGTGACTAACAATCAACTTTCGTGGTGTTGATTACACGTTTACGTTATTCACAATAATTGTAATTATCTGCCACTCACAAGTCGGTGGCGGCTGGCACCTGAGCTTGTGTGAGCAATTTCACCAAACCCCTTCCCGCTGGTAGATATAAAAAGGGAGGAGTTTGGCTACGCGAGACTAAACCATCGCTCGTGTTTGCCAGACATGTGGTCTAAAATGCAAATCTAATACTAGCGGGTTGGTCATCACTATAGAAAGTCATTAAATGCAGTGGACAAACCATCATCATTATCTCTAGGTTGCGCGCAAAGCGCATGCAGATTTGGTGCAATCCATGAATAGCCTGCATATATACACAAACCATGGATTGCCACTACAAACAGTAACCCTAACCCTACTCTAACCGTAACCAAATAAACTCTAACGTAGCCTCGAACTTCCAGACTAGAGTGCGCGCGAAGCACGAAAACTCTAGTCTGGAACAAGTCGATACTAAAATGATTTCGAAAATAGTCTTCTAAGCCAATCAGCTCCTTATAGCCGGAATGTCGGTTGTAAATTCTGATTGGTTTAGCAGTAATTGGTTATGCTAAGTGCACTAACGCTGATTGCGCGCGTGTGAAACCCGCGTGGACGGCTAAGTGCAAGCCAGAGCCGTGAGGAAGACTCTGGTGCACGCACACATCTTACTTTTAGTTTAAGCTTCAGTTCTTTGATACTCTCAAGCTTGCGGTGACAGGACATGCACAGCTGCGTCGCTATACCATTATCTTTGACAACTGGTCGAGCGGTAGTCTCGCCGGTCGAGCGGTTAGACTAGCTAGCGGTCTGCCAAAGAATCGAAGAGTCGTCGTTTTATGCCGTCCACCAAGATATCGCCTTAAACACGGCAGACGTCTCTTCTTCGTTCGTGAGATTTCATGGCATTTACAAACGATGTCGATCTAGGTCAAACGATCCTACGCTATTAGACTACCATTTAGCATCGCTTTGATAAATACTTCCGAAATCGTTTTAGTATCGACTTGGTCCAGACTAGAGTTCGCGCGCTTCGCGCGCTCTCTGGTCTGGAAATTCGAGGCTAACTCTAACCCTACTCTAACTCTAACCCTAACCCTAACCAAATAATCTTAACCCTAACCGTCAAAGCACGAATTGCCCATGTCTATACACAGTATCTGCATGAGTCAGGTTTCCTCATAAACTGCTAATTGAATGCAGAATATTTTCTTTACATATACCATGCAATTTTTGCGCAATCGTCTGATTAATATGACTTTACAACGCATTATATCGGGTAGAACTACATGTGGCATGATGTGTGGCATGATGTGTGGTATGATGTGTGGCATGATGTGCACCATGACAATGCCCATGCACCAGAATCCAGTAGACATCTCTGTGCCCCACCGGGATTCTGTGGGATAATGAGAGAGACCAAACAACTACATCAAAGCAGTATTCCACGCAGACCCCTTTCGCCAAAACTACGGACCGGCGAGAAATAATCTGGCTACACGAGACTAGGTAAAATATAGAGTACCTTTTCTTGGACAATCCGCCTTACAAAAACATCAACCACCGAAAAATCAGCCACTGAGGACGGAAAACTTGGCCATCTATATACGCCTTTGGCTTTTGCGCATGCGGAGATTAGCAGTACAAATGAGTCCGGACTTTAATTCGGCCCGCGATAATAGTGATGTCATGTATCTTGCAAGACGGTCGATTCACCGTGGCCAGAAACACTACTGTGGCACTGATTTGTATGTGTGACTAAATAATTCTGTGGATGTCTATCTATTTAGAAGTAACTGACACAGACACAAAAAAATCAAAAGTTATATTATTAAATTTTCAGTTAGTTCCTATAACGCACATATATCGAAAATTTGAATTTTTAAAACATTTACATTCACTGAGATATCAATTAAGGTTCAAAGTTGTTTCGGTTTACTATAACCAGTACGTAGTGGTTAGAAGCTAGTCACGCGTAGCCACACCCTCTCCGTCATCATACTTCCGGCGGGATAGAGTCTGGTAAACTGCCTTTGAGGTATTTATTCGCCTCACTCAATTACTCCCCTGCATTCAGGGGGACTAAAGACATCGATCTTTAGTAGTCGACGTTGATGCCTAAAGAAACAACTAAGTACGCTAATTTGCATGAGATAGGTCAACGGAGACACGATAACGATCGCAATAGACCTTTTCACAGGGCGTTGCCCTAACGACGTCATCGCCTACCGCACGAAAACTTGGTGTGCTTTGGATGCATTGGCGTTTGTTAACAGTGTGAGTCTAGAGCCAATTGCAAAGCCACAACTTTTCTTTTTGAACTTTCAACGGCACGTATAGCGATGCATCGAATCAGGTAAGGCCTCATTAGGACTCGGCTCTTGTGTTTGTTTGCGTGTTTGGCAGTGATCAGCAACCTCTTACTGATCTCTTTCGTGACTCTGCCGCGTCATTTGAGTGATGATGTAACACTGAGACTTGACAGACTTCAGATGCGGGTACAAACATGCGTACGTAATCTATGATGCGTGTTCTCTGTTGCACGCACTTACCGAATGGTTTGGTTTCAGGCCCAGATCCAGGAATTTTTGAAAGAGGGGGTTGACCTAGTAGCAGTTATTTATAGCATTACTAATTTTTTTCTTTTATAATAAAATTATTTATTTCATAGTTAAGTTGACTATACAGTACTATCCTGATAGGCTGACTATGGTATACTCGTATGTAATGTAATCACCTCCAACAAAATCTACAAATCAGCAGCATTAACTTAATTGATCGGGCCCTTACATACTGAAATGGTCTTAGTGTGCATAGTCTTGAGACAGTCAGTCTAGAACGTTCTAGAGCCCATCTGCGGTAGCAGAAGCAGAACATTATTGAAATCTGACCAGATAACATGCATAAAGGCAGCAGCCATTACATACAAATTTTCTTACCATGTATACGTCTGGGTGTGATACTCTGCACTGCCTTCGATTCCTTTCATCAACGGTGAACCACGCCTATTGGAAAAGAGAAGGTTGTAACCCCTGAACCTCCATCTGGATCCGGGCCCGCGGGTTTGTACATGCTGAATACTTGTTAGAAAGCGCGGCGTTCAAGGAATCTCTTAGGGAATGAAAGACCCTAAGGTAGCAAGTAGATAAAGTTCTGTTAGTACTATTAAGGTTGTAATAATTGAGTATTACTATTAAAATGGTGTACACAATGGAAATGAAATTGAACTGCAAGTGGTAGTGTGATGTATCCTGAAGCATTACACACAAGAGTACAGAATAATGAAAAGAGCCAATATATTGACATTTACAAACTAAAATTGATATTAATGACAATAATTAATATTAATTTAACGAACAAAATTAAATCTATTGTACAGAGCTTCTCTAAATGACTGTGGTAGACTTCGACTTAGAGTATCCCTTGGCAACTACCAGTCAACGTCATTCAAATGGAAATAAAATTTATCCATGTGACAAAACTTTTTATGTGATACTTCAAATATTTGGTCACATTGGTACATCCAGGAACACAGCAAACAACACAGCAACTACACACTTCAAAAGGTAAAACACACTACAGCAACACTGAGTGACTGGTTCATTTATATGACAGCCACAGCTGAGGACATTACATCAAGATGAAATCATGCATTCTCTTCTTACCTCTCAGTACCACCTGATTTGTCTACAGACTTCCTCTTCACGTCAGTCATTTACTAAACAAAGCACTTTCTAGGAAGTATTCAGGAGGTACAAACCGAACCACTGGATAAGTGCGTACCACACAGAACATGTACACGCATCTTACATTACGTACGCACATTTGTACCCGCATCTGACGTCTGTCAAGTCTTGATGTTACATCATCACTCAAAATGACGTGGCAGAGTCACGAAAGATATCAGAAAAAGGTTTTTCATTATTGCCAAACACACAAACACACACAAAAGCCGAGTCCCAATGAGGCCTTACCTGATTCGATGCATCGCTATACGTGCCGGTAAAAATTCGAAAAGAAAAAGTGTTGCTTTGGCTCTAAACTCACGCGGTTAACAAACGCCATTGCATCCAAAGCGAAAAGGTTCCTTGTCCATCTAGCTAGCGCATATAAATCATATTAAGGTATCTATTACAGCATGAAGATGTACGTGTGAAAGAATAACAGCCTAGGGCCATCGAAGTTGTGTGGTAAGCTTACGTACGACCGGTTCTAGAGCGCGTCCATAGTGTGATCGATTTCTGAAGGTTCATTTGACATACTGCAGGCGCTCGCCGTCGACGCGAAGTCACAGGTAAAAGTAAAACGCAGCTACTAGCAGCAACAGCTAGTCGCTATTCGGCAGCGATTGCATGCAACGCCCAAACGAAGACAGCTGCCACACGTTGTCTTCGCATGCGCGCATAAATTACCTCAAAATCGGCGTAATGTTTGCACGCTTGCGGAACCGACGTTGTATAGAATCTCAAGCGGATAATGTCGCGCGCAACCGTTGAACGTACAGCGAAACAGCTTTCATTCGTGAATAAAGCCATAGATCTAGACACAATAGACCTTGTTTTTGTGTCGGTGTTGATTTTGTCGTTGGTACATGTACATCTGGACCCTTCGTGCAAACGGAATCCGAAAGATTTCTTGACCCGAGCTGTCTTCTAATACCGACCGCTTCAACTTTTTTATCGACAGCAATGTAACATCTCAAAAAAACACGCAGACCCGATTGGTAAGTGTTAGTGCGCGTTGATCGAATGGTGTTAGAAACCCAAAACCTTTAAGGAAAGCGAGTATTAGTAAGTGTACAAAATTGCCTCACCCACCAAATCTGACCTTTCCTCGCATTATATCCTGTTTCTAATCGAGGTGATTAAGAACATGACCACAAAATTTCCTGTATGTAGTGCAGTGACCAATCCTAAAGCCAGACACCATAACAAGTTCAAACGGTACGCCGTTTACAGGTTACGGGTCACCAAAAGCAAAAGTGTACGGAATTACCCCGGATTACCCTAATGTGACCCGACACTCTCTCTTCTTACGTCCTCATTCTCACACGCCGTTATTCCAGCGATTCGCCTAGCTCGCAAGACCCTGTGCTTCTCCAACAGCATCAACTCCCGAGCTCGCGTAACTGGCGCAAGTATGAACAATTGATCCGCGACAGGCGTTGGCAAACCCTCCAGAAAGTAATCGATCGATTGCCTACTAACGAAGTTCATTCGGCAAATTCGGCGCTACCCGATCGATCAGTCGCTCTAACGCTCTTAGGAAGACTTCCACAAACTCTCCAGCCTGTATTTTTGCGGTCTTGCAGCTGTCAGTGCGCTAATCGACGAGATTCTTCTGTGTCCGGGGCAAAAGAATGCTTCCCTTCTACCAGGTTATTCTACGACTCGGCAGCTGCGTGCTTACCATATACAGCGAATGCCCTTGCTTTCAGCAGCAGCGGAAGCTTTAGTAGTGTCTCGCCTGCACCCCAACTATTCGCCTTCGCGCAGATGTCAAAGCGCTTCCCTCAGCTTGAAATCACCGTCACCAAACGATTCTGGCAGCTGTGGCGTACAAGGAACTTGAACAACTACGATCGGCTGCACTTGATGCTGCACTTCTTTGGCCATTTCCGCGGTGTTTGATTCCTGGTTGCTCAAATTTACTCAGGAAATCCCGCTTCTTTACACCAGTAATGCAACTATACGAGTAGACAACACGGGCGAGGATCGTTTGGATACCAAGACAAAGACAACGCCCTTGACGGTCAAGTACCAACTCTCTCTATATTTATGATTACTAACGTCTATATAATAACTAAAATTTAAAAAAATTTTCTGAAAGAAGAAATGGATGTAGGAATTGTGTAAAAAGTAACAGAAACAAGATCTATAGATAATATGAACCAAAGCCAGACATCATTAGTGAATCCTTCCAACCCCTAAAATGCAAAATTTAGGGAGTGTGGGGTTGGAAGAATTCACTAATGATGTCTGGCTTTGGTTCATATTATATGTAGATCTTGTTTCTGTTACTTTTTACCCAGTACCTACATTCATTCCATTTTTTAAATTTTTTAAAAAAAATTCTAGCTTGGTAAGTTTTTAGGAGCGCAAAAGCACAACATAGCTAGGGTGTGCATGTCTTTATTAGGGCATGTAAGCCTTTTATAAGCATGTCTAAGATTTAGCGCGTTTTTATTAGCGTTAATTAAACCTGTTTATATGTAACAGCTTTTGTTAGACATGATTCAGAGGTAGTTTACTCAAGTGGTTTTAGGTATACGGGGTATACTTACGGTACCATGGTATCCTAACGCACGTTGCACGAATATAGATCCTAATTTTTAGTGCCTTTGCATTTTTCTTTCTTCCGTGCGTGTATAATTAAATATGCAACGACAGTTAGAATAGAACGTTGCTTAGGTAATAGTCAAAGCCAAAGATTATCATATACGGAATATGCGTTGCAATTGTTGGGTTTTCGTATAAAATACTATGTGTGCATAATTATTTGTCATTTATACTCCTGTGTGCGACGTAGATCGCAAACGATTTCAGACTAGACCTGAAATTGGCAAACATGATCGAATTATACAGTTCTGGTGGTAGACTCTTTCCTAGACTCTTTGGCATAGTTGATTGGCGCTTTGTCCATTGTCCTTGGTTGCCATGGACAAGCATCGCAAATACGGCTCTGTGATTGGCCCGAACTGTGCAACAGCGATGATGACGGTCAAAGAATCAAATCTGCTTGAAAAAAAACACAAATTTTCTAACATTCATTTCGGTTTCTATCATCAACAAAAGAATAGAGTTCGGGTGATTCTAAAGCGCTTTCTAAAGTTTCTCAGCCGTACGTAACTTAAAAAAGAGATATCCGTGGAGAAGAAGAAGAAAAAGCAGAACAAAACTGGCGCATGGGCCTCCGAGGCTAGCAACTGTTTTCTAGGTTGTTAGATGATTATTGACCAAAACAAAAATAGAATATAGTACACGACGTGCAAAAATTTTATTTCGTTGATTCTAAGAAATTGTAGTGTTTATTTACCATGTTTTCTAAGCGTGCAAAAAGATGACAACGCCCCACAACGCTCCAAAACCTGGGCAATCCTTACATACAGGGTGCTACCGTACCCTGCGATAATGTATTTTTTAACACACCACGATTTTGGTGCAGTTATCAAGTGCACGTCCACTAATCTACATGCTACTGTTTATTAAGCTACGAGCCTAAAAGAAGGACATCACATCAACTTAAGTAGTGGACTGCTTCGCAAGAAGCTTACTCTAAACGGGCTGAATTGACTTCCGGTCTGTCTGTCGGTATGTATGTTTCTATGTTTGTAAGGGAGTGTCATGCTCGGAAAGTTATTCAAGCCAATCAGCAGTCCTTTTAGGACGCGAAAAATAACCGAAGAAACGATAGCATATTGGCGTGAATCACTCGGGAATTTGTTGAGCAAATCAGCAGTACTTTGGGACTCAAAACAGTGGGTAACGTAACAATTCCGCGCATTATGACAGAAAACCCAGATGTCATATTCATAGTAAAGACGTTAAACCTTCGTCAAACTGAGAACCGCAGAGTAAAGTTCAGGCTAGCGTTGTACGCGTCTGTTACTTTTTACAAAAGAATCGCAAAACAAACGAATTCATCGTTCTTCAAGAAGCAAAGCGAGGTCCCATGGGACCATGCATGTGTACCGTTGCGCACGACCAAACATGTCATCCGCGATCTTCAAGAGAACAATATGTTTTAGCTGTCAGTAGTACTGATGATGAACGATCGGCGGCGTGCTGCAAGGAAGATTCGTAGGAAACGCTAACGCTGCTTTCTCCTGGATCCGGTCACTACTTGTGGCTTCACTGTATTTCTATGAGACGTACGAGACCATTCTTTATCTAGCTACGACGAATTATTATTGGAACAAAAGATGCTACAGTGGCGGATCTAGGGTAGGGTTGTGGGGTTGCAACCCTCCTTTACTTGGCCTCGAAGTTAAAGCACAAGAGCTTGAAGCCGCATTGTGATCATTTCCAGTATCTAATTAGAAATAACTAAGCAGATTCTTGACGAAGTGCGACATATGGCAGCGAAACCCCAGACTCGTGATTAGGATATCTTTGTTGCGTAGGGAATGGTTTACTCAGTACGTAACTGAAAGAATGAAGGCAACAAGGCAGGATATATGCAACCTCTTTGACATCTGGTATCAAGACATTCTGCGACTCGCAGACGGGGTTGTATCCATTGAATCTGTTCCAAGAAAAACAAACTTACAGCGAAACCGGAGCAATACACTTACTAGTAGTCGGAGTCCGATTGAGCACTACAAACGATCCGTTGCTATACCCCTCCTAGACTTCCTGCTTCTTCAGATGCGTGAAGGATCTAATGGTGAGCAAGATAATGTCCGAGCATTGTTGTGTCTAGTGCTTACCCTTCTAGTTCGTTCCGACGTTGACCCAATGGAAAGCCGATCTTTCATTCCCAAAGTCTCTAGAAGGTGAAGCGAGAAGGTGGAAGTCAGTATGGCAAAGCAAATATCAGGAAATGAATGAAGCAAGGAAAAGAGAGCAAGAGTGCAAGAAGGCCATACCCAACAATTAGTTAACCTTCTCCTGGCCTTGGGAGCCTGTGACTCTCGGCTGTACTCAAATGTTCATCGTCTGCTATTGATAGCATGTGTTCTGCCTATCACAAGTACAGAAGCAGAGAGGTCATTTTTCTACTGAGGAGACTGAAGACTTAAGCAAGGTCTACCATGGCAAAGGAGCGTCTTGCACACCTATCAGTTATCGCCATGCATTACAAAGACCGGGTACCAGCAGACAAAGTTTGTACAAATCATCTACGGAGATTGTTGATAATTGTTGATACAGTCTTTGTTTGAAAGAGACATAGTTGCATCGTAGTTTACTTACATCTATTTAGCAATACTTTATGCATGATGCAGTTAGATTCTGTTAGACAGTTCTGATGATTTAGGGAGTTTATAACATGACACATTGCTAGAGATATGTTGCCATAGTTGTTGCCATTTACTTTAGCTATGCTGTAAGAAGCCTGGGCCATTTGCACCTCTAACACGTACAAATGCATTGACTAAAGTAGGCGTGGTCTATCAAAATTTGCAACCCCTCTTTTCATAAATCCTGGCTCCTCGCTTGTGCTAGCAACGTACGGCTCAACAAAGCATGATAATCTCGTCCACCTCAGTTGCTAGCTGCAAGTGATGCAAGATCGAGCGCTACAGAATCGAGAAATAACGTGGATAACAAGCCCGCTCCGTGCAAGAATATTTACAGGTGTAAACAAGACTGATGATAAACGAGCCACGTCGTCTTGCAAGAAAGATTCGTAGGAAACGTTGCGCTGCATGCTTTCTTCTGGATCCGGTCGCTACACATACATGTCGCTTTACAGTATTTCCCGTGCACGTACATCGATCTCTAGCTACGACAAATGAATTTTAACGGAACGAAAAATGATAGAAACGGTTCAACGAAAGATGATGGCAACAGTTCGACGAAAGATGATAGCAACTTCTCAACGAAAGCATGATAATCTTGTTGTAGTATACATCCAAGAGCTTGAATTGTGTTAGTTCAGTCATTGACTGGCATTTAGGACTAGCCAGTCATTCTTGAAATAGATCGTCTTGAGTTAACACTAGGACCGGCTAAGCGCGTGCTAACGACGTAGTTACTTGTGACATCTGGCGACGAGGATGGCGGCAGTATTCGGACAAATAGCGGAGTTTAACGAATCGAAGGAGGAATGGCCACCTTACGCAGAAATGTTAGAACTATACTTCGCAGCGAATGGCGTAGACGATGCGGTTAGACAAAGAGTTGTTCTATTAAGCGTGATTGGAGCTCACACGTATACAACTCTACGAAGTTCAGTGGCTCCGTTGAAGCCTAAAGAGAAGTCAGTCGACGAAATACTACAGACGTGGACAGAACATTTCGACCCAAAGCCATCAGCAATAGTACAACGATTTAGATTTGACAGTCGATCGCGCCAGGAAGTTGAGTCGGTCGCTAAATTCACGGCAGAACTGCAGCGATTCAGTGAACATTGGGAATTCGGGCGATGCTTAGTGATATGCTACGAGACAGACTAGTCGTAGGAATAATGAATGACCGTATACAGCGACGACTGTTGGCGGAAAAAGAGCTGACATTCAAGAGAGCGTATAAATTAGCGATTGCACACAAAACAGCCGAAAAGAATACCACAGAGTTAAAGCAGAAGGAAGCAATGAGTACGCCTGGCAACCCAGAAGGAGAGTCCGTACATCAGTTACAGAAGCAGCCTGTACACCAGTTACCAAAGCAACGAGTACCCAAAGCAGTTAACAGACCGACTGACAAGATATCCGGGTGTTGTTATCGCTGTGGTAAACAGTGACACAAACAGTTCGAGAGCTGGTTCAAGGCTGTCAAATGTTTTGGTTGCAGCAAAATTGGGCATGCGAAGGCTGTTTCTCACACAGTGAGAAAATGGCTCAGAAAGAGGACATTAGTAGAGATACATACAAATCGGCCCTGAGGAGGCGCATTCAGATACAAATGAGGATGAGGAGGTTGAGTGGATTAGTGGCAATTTTCACGCGTTGCACAAAGGAAAGGAGAAGCCTATGAAGACAACGTTGACTGTACAATAGACACTATGGAAATAGACACAAAAGCGAGTGTCAGTATTGTTTGCAAGACAACACGGAAGTCAGTCTGGAAGTATACGGTGGAGCACCATTGAAGGTTACAAAGAAGACGCTGAATACATATACTGAGGAGTCGGTACCTGTATGTAGAAAGTTGGACGTGTGGGTAGCTACTCTGGATGGACGCCGATTGTCTTTTCCGCTTGTGGTTGTGGCAGGCTCTGGTCCGAGTTTATTAAGAAGAGACTAGATTCGACAAGTACAAATTGATTGGGAAAGAGTTCATCTTTTGGAGGCAAACCGCCATCAAGGAAAAGTAGAAGAGTTATTGTTATTACACAGTGAACAGTGGGAAGTTAGGCAGATTGCAAGTTGTAAAAGTGAAATTGCCAGTAACAGAAACTACGAGTCCCGAGTTTTACCGACCAAGACAAGTACCGGATGCTTTGAGAGAGAATATAGCGGAAGAATTGTTCGACTTCACAAAAGCCGGAATTATTGAGCTAATAACAAGAAGAAACGAACAAGAGCATTTGTCTAACTTAGGTAAGGTGTTGACGAAATTGGAAGAGGCTGGACTAAGGATGAATAAGACAAACGCCAGTTCATGCAATCTTAAGTAGTGTATTTAGCGACGGTGTAAACACAGCTTTATTTACTAGTATACCACAATATCTACAGTTGTCCAATCACTTTCTGCGTCGGAAGGGAAGCTCCATCGAATTGCAGCAATGCAGGACAAAGATGAGGTATGCTACCGTGTAAAAGCCTATGTCTAAACAGACTGACCACAGCGAACTCATCTCAAAGGCGAAATAGGGTGTAATGGCACCAGAGAGACCATTTGAGCGTGTTTAAAATGGGTTGTTACGACGAGAAACACTAGAAGCTATTCACTCTGGTCATCAAGGAATCACCGAAGGCAGAGTAGCGCAAGGCATAGTGTTTGGTGGCCAGGAATATGCAAAGAAATTGAGAAAACTGTTTTGAGTTGTTCCACTCGTGCTACCGAAAAATGAAACTCATCAGAACCGCTACTCTACACTCAGCTTCCTACCCATTCATGGCAGATTGTCACTGTGGTACAGATTTATTCGAGCTGCGAGGACAATCTTATCCTCTGATAATAGATTACTATTCTAGCTACATTGAACTAGCATTCCTGACGCAGACTACGTCTACATCAGTAATCAACAGTCTAGAGTCGATATTTGCTCGACATCGACTACCAGAAAAGCTGATTTCAGATAACGGCCTGCAATATGCGTCTGATGTCTTCGCAAAGTTTTCGAAAGCTAGAGTATAGCTTCTCCTACATTAGTTCCAGCCTGAAGTTTCCCCAAGCCAATGGAGAAGCGGAGCGAGGAGTAGGAACGTTAAGAAAGCATGCTGAAGAAATGCAGTGATTTATACCTAGCGCTCTGGCGTATAGATAGATCCACGCCATTACAGAACGTGTACAGTCCGCAGCTGAACTCCTGATGGCCCGACGACTGAGAACTACCCATAGGCTTACCGATTATTACTGAGGTATTGAAACAGAAGCTGCCGGATCTTCTGGATGCTCTATAGAACAAACGTATAAAGACGACATAAAAGGATGTATGACAGACACCACAACGCCAAGGAGATGACACCTTTAGCCGTTGGCAGTCACGTATGGGTTTCTGATAACAGCATATTAAGGATCAGTAGCATCGCCTGCGACAAGATCATACATTATTCAGACCCCAATGAGGAAGCACTGGAAATGCAAACCCTCGGCCAGTATGCACCTTGAAGGTAATTAGTCGCGCTATGACAGAATGGTCTAGACAATACCAACTAACCGCCACGCACAGCGAAAGTATAGAGCACATACAAAAACCAGCTTTCGGTTAGATAGGAACAAAAGGAGCAGCACTGATTTTCAGTGAACAAAACACGATTCCATGCACCTACAATGTTTTGGGCTTTCAGAAGATGACACTATTGATAGAACAAGCATAATGTTACAACTTTTACTCTCTAGACGTCTAGTTCTTTGTGCAACTTCTTTAGACGTCTGGTTGTTTGTGCAGCTTTTGAAGTCGTAATGAGGCACCATGGGCGTTTTTAGGCGTGGCATAGGTAACACCAAAGACAAAACAGAATTAGAGGTGGGAAAACATGAACGTTACAAATGTGTCTAGATTAGGTGTTGTTTCTAGTGGTAAACCCTCACGTACAACAAAAGAAACAGCTCGCCACCGATTGTCCAGCTTACAATAAGCTAGATGTCTGGTTGTTTGTGCAGCTTCTCTAGACATCTGGTTGTTGTCGTAATGAGGGAAAACATGCACGTTTCAAATGTAGATCAGGTTGCTTCGAAGGGCTAGAACAAGCCAAATGTTACGAGTCGGGTGGCCTCGACGCGCTTTACGTAATAAAGTAACGCGCGTGATCATTGTTCTGTTTAGTTTGTTGGTGGGCAAGTTAAAAATGTAGAGCAAAACAACCAACTCACCACCAATTTTTCAGCTCACAAGAATGTAGACATCTGGTTGTTTCTACAGCTTCTCTAGGCATCTGTTAGTTTGTATAGCTTCTCTAGACGGCTGGTTGTTTGTGCAGCTTCTCTAGGCATCTGTTTGTTTGTATAGCTTCTCTAGACGACTGGTTGTATGTGCAGCTTCTCTAGACGTCTGGTTGTGGTCGTAATGGGGAAAAACATGCATGTTACACTGTACAAATGTAGTTGTTTCGAAGTGTTGGAACAAGCCACATGTTACAAGTCGGAGAGCCTCGACGCTAGGTCAGCTGGCAATCTTCGATCGCCTTACGTGATGAAGTAACGGGCGTGATCATTGTTCTGTTTGTGGGTGAGAAACATATGTTACAAATGTAGAACAAAACAATCAGCTCACCATCGATTTTCCAGCTCACAAGAGTGTAAAAGTCTCGTTTTTTGTGCAGCTTTGCTAGGCGTCTCGTTGTTTGTGCCGCTTCGATTCTCTAGCTAGACGTCTGGTTGTTGCCTAGAAGCAGCTACCAAACAAAGAGAGGTGGAGCCTCACGATATCATCACGTTCGTCTATTGGTCGGTAATGACACCACTTCTCGTCTATTGGTCGGAATAGCTTCATTTGCATCTGCGCTAATCGACTATATCTAAGGTAGGTCGGTCGTCCGGTCATCAAACGATTACTATACTCAAGCCCGGAAATCTGGGCCTCGGGTAACTACACAAATACGCCGCAACCGTCCAATGCCCTGACAGTCCTGAGGTGATACAACCATCGAAAAAGACATCAATCCTACAGCCTACGGATCCTTAATTGTCAGCACTTAGCTAGCTGTTTCACCGAAACATACGACCGAAGAGAATCCGGAAGCAAGATCAAGGATATTCAGGCAGAGTTAGCTATTCTCCCTCTAGACTGGACTTGTAAAGGGGAGATGTAAATGTAGATGACAGTATATCCGGGATGTCTAAATACCGGATCTTGTGCTGTGTTCCCGTATGTTAGTTGTAAAACGTGTCGTGTTGAATCTCACTTTATCCCTGAATCCGCGCTAGTCCCCCGCAGCCAGCCCCTCCCCTTTTGACTTCCGTTCCCCGCCAACGGAAGTCAAAAAGGGGGAGGGGCTGGCTGCGCTTCCCGCCTAGGTGACTCAACTGCGAGAGAGATATGTACGCACGTGAGAGCTAGCGCACGTGGTGTAGCAAGCTCAAATTCACAATACAAGGCCCGGATAATCAGACACCAGCACTAGGGTTTGTGAGGCCTAAGATGATTCGAGTTGTTTCTGACGTTCTGAAGTTCTTCAGCGGAAGTCAAAGCAAACCTTTTGAAAGTTCAGTAGATTTGGCTTCAACGGACGAAGCTCCACAAGACAAGAAACCTTGCTCGGCAACTCCATCAGAAAATAGTCGTACCTTTATAGGAAAAGTCACAAAGATTTGCGCGGACTCCGGAATGATTGATGGTTTTGTCTATTTTGCTACGAACTGCGTGGTCGGTGGAGTTCAAGTGCGTGAGGGAGACGAAGTAAGCGTGTCTGCTTCACGAGGCCATTTGCAGGCCGCCTGGAGAGCTGACCGCGTGGAACTTGTAGAGAAAAATGATTGGCACCGGAATGAATGTAAAAACGAAATTTCAGCAAATTTGAGATCAGTGGCTGAAATTAATGACGCAGTTGACATGTGTGTACAGTCTATTGTGGGAACTGTTACCACGCTTAGTAGATATGGTGGTGGAATGATAAATGGTGATGCTGCAGTGTTCAGTCGTGATGTTGTGGTGAGAGGGTACATTCCTTGTGTTGGTGACTGGGTGAAAGCCGATATACAATTTTCTGATGTCGAGAACCAGTGGAATGCCACAAGGGTTCAACCTTTGAGAGTTCGGACGTTTGATGGGAGAATTCGCTCTCTTTTTAAATCTCACGGTTTCATAAATGATGACATCTATTTTTCTAAGAAAGTCTGTGTTAGTAAGTTTTATCCAAAAGTTAATGACTTGGTAAAAGTTACTGCAATAGAGTGCAGTTATAAGCAAACGAATTGGAGAGCTATCCGAGTCGAACCTTCGGGTGGTCGAATGGCTGATCATCGGTAAATGAAAATATTGCCAGTTTGTAATAAATTCTAATATAGCTGTGATGTAAGAATTGGTTGTCGGCGGCCATATTCTGGAATGTCAGTAGGAGGTCATGATGATAGTAAATATGGTGTGTCGGTGACGGGGATGTTAGATGCTGGTGAGATATTTATTGGTCAAACAACAAGTGTTCGATCTCTAGTGAGGTAAGTGTGTGGCGTGATCTTAATTTTAACTTTATTTAATTAAGTTAACATGTCTTTTTTATGAGAGGAATGAAAGTCATGAAAACATTACAATGCTGTTGTGCAAAAGTGTACAGGATGGTTGCAGTGTGTTAGTATTTACTCCTTGTTCTTTGAAAGAGCCAACTTGTGAAGCTGCTGTTGTTGCTGCTGCTGGACTTTCATCATTTGAAACTGAACATTCTGCAAAGGTGACACAGTTTCCAGTGGATCTTGTGCCAGGTCATGAGTGTATTGTGGAGATGACTATATTTGGCAGGTTAATTAATCTAGATATCAGATAAATATTTAAGTATTTCTTACTCTTTGCAACTAGTGATGTAGGTTATGCTGAACACAAGATGGAGTTCATATTTGCAAAGTTTGTGATAACTCGAACACTGTCTGTTACTGTATGTGACCCTCTTGAGGCAGCTGTTACTCCTTCCATACCGTACAAGCGGAGTTGTCATGCTTATCATTATGAGGATAACTCTGTGAGCAGTTTATCAGATGGTTTGCCATGGCATGTCCCTGGCAGAAGACCTATTCGGTGAGTATTCTTATTGTATGAAAAGTTTCTGGAATTTTGCTAGGTGTTTTAGTGGTATGCTATCCTTTAGAACTAAACCGAGATCGTTTCCCAACAAACTTCCAGAATATCCAGTTTCTGCAAGGCTTAGGGCATGTGTTATTGATCAAGAAAACATTGTGGATGTGTGTCCAAGCATTGGAAGGGTAGCACACATACAGATGATATGAGTTCCATTGTAATATTTGCATTTTTAGGCATTAACGATGGATTCATACAGCCAACGGTTTTCTTCACTATTACATATTGAGGAGGTGCAGATAGAGATCAACATGGGAGAGTTTGATATGGCAGAGGTAATGGTTAGAAGATGAAATGTAAATTTTACGTATAATTGCCATAGAATAGATTTATTTAAGAAAGATAACGAGAACAAAAGTCAGATCATTGTTATAATGGTATAGATTACATTGAAGAAAGTGTTTTCTGTTTGTGCAGATATTACATTTCTTTCCTCTACTTTATATTTGATGATTATGTGGACATCTTTATTAGGCTGTCTTAATAAAGGAAACTAAAATTACAAAGATTGATGACAAATTGCTCGATTTACAGAACGAACTGGAAAGAAAGAACTGGCAGGTTTATAAGATTTGAGAAATAGAATATTAATTTATTAATTGAGTCAGGTAGGAGGGAATATTTCAAAAAGAAAACATGGAGGTGGATTAGTGATGACATGAGCGTAGTCGTACAATCAAGTGTGTGTGTGTGTGTGTGTGTGTGTGTGTGTGTGTGTGTGTGTGTGTGTGTGTGTGTGTGTGCACGTGTGTCTGTGTTTGTGCATGCATGTGTGACTGCCATACTTGCTCTGCCACTAAATCATAATACAGTAGGACCTTGCTAATCCAAACAGCCATCCCAAGCCCTGTTCAGATTAATGAAGTTGTTTGGATTACCAAAACACGTAGTCGTGGAAGTCCCTCAGACACCCAGACGACTGGCTCATTTATGTATGTCTCTATATGTCATGTTTGTGGTAACGACTGCATACTTATAAATAATGTGACAGTCAAGGTTTAAATACCCTGAAAGAAGAAATTTGTGTGGAAGAAAATTCGTGCGATTTTGTGCGATCACAAGCCTATTGCACAAAATATATTCCATATATATTTTTTCCTTGCACATGATCTTATTGCGCATGGCCTTACTGTTGCACAAATTAATTCTGCACAAGTAGTGATGTTTCTAGAAAAAGCACAATTTTTCTCCTGCACAAATTTCTTCTTTCAGGGTAGTCAGATATGCTCATTTGCTAAAACCTAACCGTTTTAATGTAGCAGCACCTCGGATCAGGCTCTACAATAGGATCAGGGTACACAAGGCAGGGTGCCGAAGGTAATTCGGATTAGCGAGGATTTGGATTAGCAAGGTTTGGATTAGTGATGGGCTACTGTAGTTAGTTAGTAAGTTTTTCTATGGGTATAAGATTCTGTATGATTTTAATTGATTGATTCGTTTTGTGTAAAATGGCTTAGTTTTAGTTTATCACAGATTTATCACCTTGGCAGCTGCTTCAAATGATCCCAGATATTCTAGAAAGATCTCCGATACGCTAATTTTTTAGTTCCTTTACTACTAAATCATAGCAGCTAGTAAATGTTTGTATGGGAATAATATGTGTAGATTTGCATAAGACAGCTAATTGTTAAGGTGGTACAGCTTTGTCAGCTGATGTTGCAGCAATCAGTGCCAGATACTTAAGAACATCTCAGATAGTTCAATCTCTGTTGTAGCTTCTAGCAAGCTTGAAACGTACTATGTCCAAGTTGGTTGTTTAGTTTTATACTTATTTCTTGCTAATAATACTTAGTTTGACTGAGATAGCAGTGTTTGCTTTTATTGTGGCCCATAGCAATTGATCACATGTCACAGGCAGTTTTGGAGTCGATAGTGTTGCTTCAAGGATTATACTATCTATATAAGCATTGTCAAATATAGTTTTCAGGTTGTCTGATTTTTTGTTATTGGTTATTCCATTGAAAGAGATATTAAATGCTTGTGTTAGAGAAAACAGTGAATAGAATTACTTGAGGTTACACTGTTTTCTTGGTTTGAGCTACTATACCCTGCTTTAATTATTTGCAAATCTACTCTGTTGACATTTTTTGACCAGTCATTTTGTAGTACAAATTATTGATATGTTGAAGTGTTATTTAGGCTTTGCTATCACCTGGCAATGTAATGCTGCACAATCTGTTGAAATATGCATTTATTCGTCTGGAAACAGCAGGTTTTACTATTAGGTTTTTGAATTCAAATTTCAAATTGTATAGAAATTAGCAGTAGGTGATTTTATAATTTTTTGAATTAATTTGATTAAGACATTAAATGAAATGTGTAAGAATTGCAAGTATTACTGTAAATCTATACCAAGTTGTTTAATTGCAAAGAATTTGCTAACAAAAATTGCTTACCATATTACACTGACTAGAAGGACAGGGGCTCTTATTAGAACATTTGGAACTATCGTTGTACGGTGTGTGTAGGGAAAAGGGTAGAAGCCATGGAATGCCCTGGAGGATCACAGACAAAGGGAAACATCACATGATAGCTACAGAAAGCATGATGCACAGAGCAGTTGTCACTGAAAATATTTGTGAAGGAAGTAACCAAATCAGAACCAACAATATGGCTATCAGTGATGTGTTCTTGTGTCTGCAATCCTCCAGGTAATTTCATGGCTTCTACCCTATTCGCTGTACAGAGGCACATAGTACCAAATGTTCTAATGAGTGTCCCTGCCCTTGTAGGTGAGGTAATATGGTAATGACTTTTGTAGTTCAAATATTCCATCATTACTTAGTTTGTATGGATTACTACTGTAGTATACGTATTATCACTCTATTGCACCCACAAGAGTGAAGTCTACTTGGCTCATAGGACTGTGCATGTGAACAACTTAAAAGACTCTCTAAGCGAGCAGCAATGGCTTTGTCGGCTCAGAGTAGCATCCAGTTGACGAATTTGCTTTTGTGAGCTAAGACATATCTAGAAGGTACATTGGCAGGCACTTACCCGGATATTGATTGAGCCTCATACCGTATTACCTCGCTTAGAAGAGCATGCTCTTATAGCACGAGGTTGAGCAGACTGCCCTTATACCTCGAGGTATAAGGGCATGCCCTTTCAGGCGAGGAAAGAAGCTGTTGTGGTATCCTGGTAACAAGCATGCACACAAAGCGAATACTGATTCACGTCTACTACCTAAAATAGCTAAGCAAGCATGCAACCGTTCTATGCACATATAATCTAATGACTGTCTTCATATTATAAAGCATCTTCATCCTAATTTTCATCCCTGTCTTCATCACTGCGTTCTTCCTCACTGCCATCTTTCTCATCTTTCGTCCTCACTGCCATCTCATTCGTCCCTTTGCTTGACCCATTGCTGAAGATTACTTCGCGGTACGCCGCTGTCTCTTGCTGCTTTTGATAGGTTCCCTCCGTACTCATCTTACTTTTCTATCGCAGAAAGCTTCCTCTTCACCGTATATGAAATTCTAGCCTTTCTCTCTGTACTTTCAGTTTCTGTTTCAGCAACCTCCAACTCCTCCGCAAACTCCTTCGACGCCATCTGGTAAATTGCTAAACTGTGCAAGCGCTGACGTTTTGAGGTCCGGGTTTTCGAGGCTACCTCACTTATACGGGCATGCTCTTACAGTTGCGGAGTGTCGTGAACACAATTTCTGCTCAACCTCACCTATAAGAGCATGCCCTTCTAAGCGAGGTAATACGGTATTCACTTCCATGCAGTACTACACCAAACTTGAAGACACATGATGGGAGTTTACGAACGTTAATTTCTTGCGAAATAGAGTTTACTACAATTTATGAAGATATTACGGAAATTTGTAGATTTACAGTATTTGTCAGAGACTGCTTTGTGTTTCTCATGCTACGTATAGTGTGAATATAAATGACTGATTCAACATTGTGGAAAGGGAAAGTAGGAAGCTATTTTGTTGACTAATTTAATTTGTGGCATGTATCATATATGTCGTCATATTCATGGTAGAGTTATGGTGGTTGTTGATTGATAGGTGACCATGGAAAAACAAGGATCTTACTTTCAGCTACCAGTTCCTGGCTTGGCAGAAGGAAGGCCATCATTACTAGTGGGGGATAAAGTGATTGCAACTGTTCCAGGTTAAACACACATCTCACTGGTTGGTGTATTTTGTATGTGTATTTGTGCTCATGGGTTATCTGCATGACAGGTAAAGGACACAGCGAACCGAGCTATGAAGGATATATTCATGAGGTGGTGGTAATACAAAGAAATGCATCAGTTGATAGTGTAGCATTTCAATCGCTTTAGGTATATGGAGAGAGTATCTTGTTGCAGTTTTCTGAAGATTTTCATCGGAATTTCCAGAATGAGGATTATGATATTTTATTTACTTTTAACAGGTTACATTGCTAGACTAGTGTGCAATAGTTTAGATATGATAATTATATGGTGATATGTTATATCTAGGACTCCATTGAGACGGTGCTTGCAGGCAGTTGAGTTTGCCAAAAACTTGAGTGCCAAAGGTTGGTAGCTTGGTCAATGGGTTTTGTGTGGTTACTAATTGATATTTATGGGTTATTTTTGCAGTTCTGTTTCCTGGTAAAATATCTCCAATGTCTCCCATTGCAAGTGTGCCTATGAAAGGAACTGGCAGGAAGGAAAAAACAAGAAAATGTGGATTCTTTAATTTATCATTAAATGAAAGGCAAAAAGAAGCTGTTCAGCACATAGTTTCTGGTCGAGGTCGACCTGCTCCTTACATTCTTTTTGGACCACCTGGAACTGGAAAAACTGTTACCTTGGTAGAAGGAATTTTGCAGGTACGTTTGTAAAATAGCTTCAGAAATTTAACAGACACACAGGCATACAGATAAAGGAACAGTTACATGTATGAATTGATAAGTGAAAAGAAGAACTTGATTACAGACGGACAGACAGACCTGTTTATTGATATCAGACTCTACTACTCACAACCTGTGCTGAAATAATGGAAGCTCTATTCGTCTACTGATTTAGAGACATTTGTAGTTCTATTTACTACTTGTAATCTTAGACATGCAGACAGACAGACTCGCGGACACACAAACCTTTGTCTAGAGTTTGCTGTACTATTGCAGCTGGCATTTTTGTTGAACCAATGACAAATAGCTGTTTGCAGCTCAACTGATTGCTTTACCCAGGCATCAGATGATGTAAGGCTGATTGCAGTAGGAGAAGTGTTTTGGTGAAACTAATTTGCTCTTTAGCCTCATACCAGTCCCTCTCGCGTTGTTGTACACGGTTCCTATATGACACGATGGCAAAATTCTGCAGCAAGTCGAGAAAAAAATGTTTAATACAGAGACCGAAACATTTCTGGTAATACGACAAGCAGTATTTTACTTTTTGGTTTTGAACATTTGGAACTTGCGGATCAGCAGCTACTGATTGCTGGAACAAATTTACTAAAAGATCAAGGGACACCGAAGGCCACACAAATGAAGCTGACAATAGAGCATTCTGGAAGAAGAAATTCTTTTCAATTTTTTGGAATGATGTGATGTAAAAATCATCTTCAACAAACTGTCTCATATCTTATATGGAGAAGTAGAGACTCAGATTGGCTAGCATTGAATAGTGTGTAGTAAGTCAAACACTGTAATTTCTTACCATATTGTTAGAAATGTGAAGTAGCGTGTGTTTTGTGAATGTGAATGACAGACACACAGAAGACAGACAGACCGTGTAGTTTGCATTGTTCTTTACCTTGCTAGCATTGTATAATAGACGTATGTTTGAAATAAATGTTATTTGACAGACAGACAGACAGATGGTCTAGTGTGTGTGTGTGTGTGTGTGTGTGTGTGTGTGTGTGTGTGTGTGTGTGTGTGTGTGTGTGTGTGTGTGTGTGTGTGTGTGTGTGTGTGTGTATTTAGTGAATATTTAGTGTGCAGTGTAGTTTGTCTGTCTTCATGTAATACTATGTAATAGATGTAATGGACACGTCGATTAGCTATTGCTATGGTGTATGAAAATATATGTATGACAGACAGACAGACGTACAACACTTGATGAGAGTTTCATGTAACTTGTAGTTGTTTTATGTTAATCCTTTTTGGGTTACAATAACTTCTTTAGGCGACTTTAGCTTTAGTGTTGTATTGACAGACAGATAGACGGACAGACACTGACAGCGATATGAAAACTCAATTAAGTTCTACATTATATGTTTATAGGTTCTGCATTGCATTCCCAGCAGTAGAGTTATTGCTTGCACACCATCCAACAGTGCAGCAGACCTCATTGTACGATTGGATATGTGGGTTTTGTTTCTTTGTAAGATTGTGTGGATTTTGTGTTTGTTCAGGCTGAACGTTTGCATCTTAGTGGTGTCATCGGACAAGGAGATATGGCAAGACTTAATGCCTACCAAAGACAGAAAGTGAGAAACAGACTTATTCTGGCAAGGCTGGTTATTATATTAACTTACTATTATTTAATTGAGGATCCTCCTGACTGCATTCTACCTTACTGTCACACACCAGATGATCTGGATCTTGTATCACGATATCGTGTAGTCGTATCGACGTGCGTTACTGCTGGAACGCTTTACTGTTTAGGACTGAACGTTGGTCATTTTACGCATGTGTTTGTGGATGAGGTATGGATATCAATTAACATGAAACTGCTTCCAAAAATGCTCTACTTATTGACGTATGTTTAGGCTGGTCAAGCTACAGAACCAGAGAGTTTGATTGCAGTCAACTTTGCTGCAGGATCAGACAGCCAAGTCATTACTATGTGTTTTTTTTTGCTGCTTGTGAGCCTTCATATCTGTGATGTTGCAGATTATTTTGACTGGTGATCCTTTCCAGCTTGGTGCTGTAGTACAGTCAGCTGTTGCTAAAACACACGGGCTTGACGTTTCTCTTCTTGAGCGACTCACCAACAGGTTATGCTATCAACGAGATGAACGTCAGTACGCAATTTCTGGCAACTATAACCCTTTATGTGTATGTTTCTTGTTGCTCATATTTTCGTAGATTGAATTGTGTGGCTTGGTTGGTTTCATTATGTAGGTCACAAAGTTAATCAACAACTACAGATCTCATCCTGCATTGCTGGTGTTGCCTTCTGATACGTTTTATGACGGAGAGCTAGTACCGTTTGCTGATCGAAAGATAACACATTTTTTGTGTGGTTGGGAGCATCTTCCTAACAAGAACAACTTTCCTATTCTTTTTCATGGCATCAGGGTTTGGACAAGCTGATGGTATGTGGGTTATCTCACTGATTGTTTGTCTCGATGTAGGGGAAAGATGTTCGAGAAGGCAGTAGCCCATCGTGGTTTAATCCTGTTGAAGCTGTGCAGGTGTGTCATGTAGCCTTGCTTTTGCCAGTTTGTTTGCATGATTTTGTGAGTGTTGTTGGATCATCTTAACTACTAGGGTTAGGGTGAGCAGAGCTGACTCTGAGGGTTAGTACAGTCTTGCATGGTCAGACCTTCGGTTTGGAGCGATCTGGCTACGTGAAGACCAGGAGAAGGTCAGAGCCATACGTACAAGTGTAGGGGTTTTGGAGAAGGTCTGGGAACCGTATTATCCGCCCCGCGTACGCCAAATGTCTGGCCATGGGAGATTAGTTAGGGCTAAGGCTATGCATCTTTAGCAATTGTGAAGTTGCAATTGATTTGTGAAATTTGTGCTTACTCTACAGGTTACCAAGTATGTCCAGGCGCTGTTGAGTGGCAGCTATGGTGTTCAAGGACATCACATTGGTGTCATTACACCTTACAGAAAACAGGTATTTGCTCAACTTTATTTTGTACTGCATGTCAGTTGCAATTGCAAGGTCACATGTTGTACTACATTCATTCTATGGCCCAAAATTTGGCTTTCAAATGTGCTAACTGTGCAGTGTGACACAGCACAGGCAACTGCTTACCTGTATTAATACAGTTGTAAGCCATCAATGCATTGTTTTTAAGGTTGAGAAGATAAGGCTGTTATTGAACAGGTTGGGTGTCGATGGAATTAAGGTGGTTTTATTTACTGTATTATTCGTATTGTGATACTGGTACTATAGTTTTGTGAAGGTTGGCTCAGTGGAAGAATTTCAGGGACAAGAGAGGCGGGTCATTATTTTGTCAACGGTAATACCCGTGCAAATGGTTACAGTCGTGTTATTCTACTGTCTACTATCCTATTAGGTTCGTTCTAGTTCATCGCAAGTTGGTTTTGATGTTCGTCATTGCTTGGGTTTTTTGAGCAATCCGAAACGCTTCAATGTGGCTATTACAAGGGCTCAAGCTCTTCTACTGGTTGTGGGTGATCCCTTTGTTCTTACCACAGTAAGTCTTTTGCGTTAATATATGTTCAAAATTTGACTTCTATTATTAATTGATTAATTTAGGATCGTCTGTGGTGGAGTTTCGTTCGTTATTGTTATGATCACAACGCTTACATTGGCGTTGATATTGGCAACTTAAATTTGAATAACTTTGAGGAGGTAAGGATGACTGACTGGCCTTGATTTGTCTCTTATGACTGCTGCGTAGGACGAAATTTGTGACGGTACTGTTGATGGAAGTGCGGCAGACAAAGAGTCAGATGCAAATTGAGACAACACGTGAGACGAAATGAAGGTGCTTTGGCATTCACTGCTACAAGAAGTGGCCGTTTTCCAACTGCTTGTTAGAGTCGTTTATTTAACTCATTTTACCGATTATGTGAAATTGCCGAGATCACGTGGTATGAAAATAGAAGTTCTATTCGGTAATTATTAGACAACACAGATAGCGTACTGTACAACCTCTAAAAATGATCTACAGTATACATCTTGGTAATTTTTCCATATCACGAAATTAAATAACGTAAAATTAGTGCATGTTACTACAGTCTGTATCGTGAAGCAAATTTTTGGGGTACACAGTCTACTACTAGAAAAATTTTGCATTTGTATGGGAATGATCTGAATTTACTGGTACTGACAGCACTGCAACTTTGGAAAGAAAGGAAGACTTATCCTGGATATACTGTATGACTTGCAACACCTCGAGTCTTTGAAGGGCTCTGTGCCCCTCCATAGATAGCAGCCTGCGCAGCCCGTGGTGGACCGGAGCGGCAAGCCGTTCACATCCGGGTATTTCTACAGCAATGGAGGGAGAAGCCGAATCAGACTTGCAAAAGATTGAAGCAGATGTCGCCGAACTGGCTGCAAGGCGTGTAGCCCCCTTACTGAGAGTAAGATCATTGCTACATGCTGGTTACCTGTTCAATCACACCGTTTTGTATCTCAACAGAAACCGGAAGATCTCGAGAAAGTCGAACAGCACCGAAGAATGGTTATGAGGCGAAAGGTAACAATAACGGTAACTTATTTTCAAGAAACTTGGCCGACTTGGACAATTTCAGGCTGGCGTAGAAGCTCGTCTGAAGACGTCAATACAAACTCAGCTAGAAGACGTCAAAACAGGACTTTCCAAACTGAAAAGGTGTTCTAAGAAATGTTTGGGGAAGTATTACAACCTTAGTAAAATCTCCTGAGTTAGTGCGGTGCAAGAGATACGAGAGATACGGGACAGTATGGCAGATGTGGATAAGCAGTGTTCAGTGTGTCATCAGTTGACACGTGACATTGATAAGATCAAAGATGTCAGCAGGCAGCACAACCAACTATCAGCGGCTTGTGACAATCTCAAGCACATTGTTCGCGTACCAGAAACTGTTGTAGAGACCGAGGAGCTCATTAACAGTGGAGAGTTACTGAAAGCTCATAAATTGTAATGTTGTGGTATGAAAGAAATGTTCTTGATATTGTAATTGCTTGTCTTTCTTTGCACTAGATTGACTGACTTGGAAGCAACCAGAGATGACCTTTTATTTCAATTGCATAAGACAACATCTGAGAAAATCACTGAGAAACATGTAGGCATCGTGTTGTATCAGCAGCTGTGATTGAGTGATGGTAATTTTTGCTTGCTTACCTGCAGCCTGTGAATGCTTATTTTGTACAAGTGGCATCTGTGTCAGTAAGTGGAGTGAATAATAATAGTAATTGTTTAATTAATTAATTATAATATGATAGTTTAGTTATTATAGTCAATCCTCGATATAAAAACATACTTGGGATCGGCGATTTGATGTCATTATATCCGAGGTCACTATGAAATCTTCGTGGGTGGGAACCCGAATAATGCACATGGTTTCATCTTAGTGTGGGGGTGGCCATAATAACGCACGTGATTTATCTTAGGATGGCATGCATAGTACTGTACATGCTAATGGAATGTAAACGTCTACTTGTAGCTAAAAAGCCCTCTTAAGGTTAGAATCAACCAGGTTTACGTGCAGCCATTTATGCAGATGAAACACAGCAACTGTTGCTTCACTTGTACATCATTCAGCAAAAGGTGCACATACGGGAGGCTAGGCTGTGTGACCTGGATGTCGGAAAAGCAAGAGAGATTTCTATACTTTTATGCTTCTTTGTACTCTCTTTCGTATGTCAGTGTTGTTATGTCATGAGGCGAAGGACCATGTTTTGTATGCATGCACGTTTGTCTCACGCTATCTACGTCGCTATATTGCAATGTCGTATATCGTGGTTTCGGTATATCGAAGGTTGACTGTATATTGTGTATTATTGTATTTCATGTTGTGTATGCTTATCTCTGTATAAGCCAAATTGGAATTCAGGCTAATATTAAGAGATTCATATTGAAGACAGGCTTATATATGATTTGAACAAACAAGATTCATTATGGTATGGATATGACAGCCATACACCATTTGAAAAGCAATACTTATTGAGATACCGCATATATATCGTAAACATGACTACCATGATGTGCCAAATTAAAGAGCATGTCGCAACACCAGCCTTTTTGTCTTCATTGACCATGTCATTGAACGCTACACGCATGCGCCAATGCATGCACATGTAGAACTAGTACAGAGCATCTTGAATAGAAGCTTGGCTTCTACACGCAACTGGCTTGTATGCAGCACCAGGTATTCAGTTTTTCAACTTTTATTCGAGATTGGCTTATATTCGAGATCAGCTTGTTTATACGTGACATTATGGTATTAATAGGTTATACTCAAGGTTTCTTAGTCACAAAGCTGGATCTGCACATTACTGTACCTGCACGAGTATGACCCAGCTGCAAATTACACATGCTTGAGCAGTATAGTTTGCGTAGGCCTCTTTGAGCAACGTCCTGTTCTATAGTTTATCTTTGATCTTTACGAACCACTGGGGTGGAGGCATATTTGAGCAACTATGGTAAAATGTATTGAAGCTTGGCGACTAGATGAAGACAGTGTATCTTGCTTGCTTTTAGGATATGCTGGCAACACAACTGTTGTTTGTTATGCAACGAGCTCTTAATGTTGTTCGGAGTGATCCCACAAAGCTTGTGACTGCACTGAGAATTATTGAGAGAGAAGAAAAGTCGGTAATTTTTTATGGCATGTTGATATCTTTAGTTGATGTTTATATGAACAGGTCTGATACTAAAGCTTTGGCAAAAGAGAAAGCTGTTGGATTTCTGCCTCCTGGAAGACCAAAAGAGTGGAAAAGAAAATGCTTAGATGCTCTTGAGAAAGCAACTACGCAGAGGTCAGTCTTAGCAACATTGCATGCAGAAAGGATTAACATAGCGATTCAGCCAGTGTTGCAAAGAATTATATTCCAACAAACATGAGTGAATCTAACAGTAGTTTGCAATGTATTGCTTGTTGTAACAACTATGAGAAGAAAACTGAGACTCCAAAATAATTTAGAATTTTTTTACAAATCCTAATTTTTTGAGGTCTTGATGTGCAATATTAGGTATTTTCAATTTAGTTATTTGTTTATTCATTCTTTCAAACTGATTCAATTCTCTGGCATTTCTAGTTGTCATCTTGAGCTGCACACTTTCATCTAGCAGCCATTTTTGATGATGTTTCATGCACATGCACAAAAACCAAAAGCCTGGACAACTGACAATTTTCGAGACCAAACTATTATTTTTCTGTTATCCTATTAATTTTAAAGATTAAAATTTTGAAAAGGTTAGTACTTGAAAACATTGGGAGCAGTAGGGTATGTAGAACTAGCAATACATGAACCTCTTGACCAGTTGCTTTCAAAATGCTTGGAGTACTTGCATCCACAATTTGATTAGTTTTCCAGATTTATGATTTTGTGTTGAAAATGGTACTGTTTTGTAGCATTCATGCCTTTATTATTTGTCAGTACACTCATAGCTGTTTATTTATGGCAGAATAGGTTTAGTGTTTTGATTCATCATCTGACAGATCTACAATAGAAATTTGTTAACCCAAGCACGCATAGGAGAACATTAATACCATTGTGGACGACCCAAGAAACTGACAGTAATTGGAATGCAGCACATGCCATCATTGTTATCGCTGATGTTAACTCAATTAGGAGACTTTTAGTAAGTGTGTCTAGCACACTACTCATGCTCTTAATTAGTGGTTTTTTGCAGCACTATGCACCTTGTATAGCCTAGTCGCGTAGCTGTTTCTTGTGCTTAAGCTAGCAACCGAGGTTTCATTATTTCTGTAATTGGACTATCTGTTGCACATCTTACACTTGTCTTCTATGAGAAAAACTTTCTCAGGAAGTTGATACATACATACGTTTACGATTTTTGCATGTCTCTAGTTGTGCAACTACGACTTGTTAGTTTGAATATTTATAAAGGCGGTAACTGCATGGTTTATTTGTATTCCACTTATACTTGTGTTTGCTGGATGTTTGTCTTCAATGTGTGCAAGAGATCCTAACATTTCCTGTAGGTAAGCAGTTTAAGTTTAGCAGTTTTTAGCCTAATTATCTGATTTGTTTATGTTTACTTTATTCAACAACAACTTCCAGCATTGTTTTCAATACTATAAATAGTATTAGCGAATGTTATCTTGAATGTCTCCTTGTTCTAATATCGCTAAGTCATGAGGGTTTGTACTATTAGATTATTTTTTTGGTTTGCAATTGTTGCCCTTTTTTGAGTTATGTCAGTTTTCTCACTTCAAAGGACGATCTTGGATAAGTTAAATTCAAGATCCTGAATACTCTAGGTTGCATGTGAATGTGCACCAAGGCTTTCAGCACAGGTTGTCAGTTCACCCGTTTTGTAGCAGCTTATTATATTGCTGTCGTCATGTTGTTCAGATGATTAGTTGCATATGTATAATATATATTGAATCAGACATAATTAATGTATTCACACATACTCAAGCATGCACTCCACGTACACGCACACACATGCACACACACACACCACACACACACACACACACACACACACACACACACACACACACACACACACACACACGCATACACAGACATATGGCATTTTGTGTATGTTTGTACCCTGTCTTTGAACGTTAGTGTACACTTACTTGTATGTGACATAACAGATTTGAAAGTCAACAACCTCTTGACAGTGGTGAGAACAAGATTTGGCTTGCAGTTTATCTGGAGCTAGTTAAGCGCACTGTCATTGAAGATATTGACATTGTTAAGGTTTGCAATGCCTTCCCTTTGCTGTGTTCAGGTATTTGTTAATCATTACGCTGTTATTGTGTAGACACTGTTTGTGCCATGTTTTCCACCACAGTATAACATCGTTGATCATTACATAGTCATGTACCATCATTGTCTTCGGACTTTGGTCAGTATAATCATAATTACTATATGTACTGTATTTGTTTTATGATTGAACATATATCGGACTGCTGATGCCATCTCTCTTTTTGTGCCATAAACTACCGCCAGCTTAGCAACACAGCTGCAAACTCTTTAGTGACTGGTTAATAAATGTCATGGAAATCGATGCTGTAATTGAACCGAATTGCAGAATTCTCTAAATTACCTAAATGTGTTTTAGAAACACACAAAAAGCAATATCAGTCACGGTTTTCCAACACAAACATTTACTGTGAGTAAAAGTAACTGGACCTAGTGTCTATTTAACACATGGAGAACACATGGTTGATAACCATGTGGCTTTGTTGTTACAGTAGGACGCCACTAATCCGACTGGCATGGGATCGAAAGGACGTTGGATAACTGAAAACGTCGGATAACTGATGCATTTTGAAAACGACTGCAGAATATTTAAAGAAGCTCAACATCTAATTGTACATGTAACAACTAATACAGTACAACTTCTTTGACTAGGGAGAACACTAATAGGAACTGTCAAGACTTAAAGTAACCACTAATCTTAGTCTGGATCAATGCTTTCGCTCTTCTTGCTGTAGTTTTCATCGCAGTTCAGACAAGCCATGCACTGTCGAATAATTCGTGCTGTCGGATAACTGAGTGTGGGATAAGTGGTGTCCTACTGTACCCTTATAGTATGTCATATTGTGGCTTTCTTGTCAACAGAAGTCAAAACCATAAACATCCTACACTCCTCACGATATTTGACCAAAAAGTAATGGCCAGCAGTCCAAGTAATCATACAACAAATCACTTAATCAAATTGTCTGGTTTGGTGTTATCACAATATATTACCTCGAGTCTCTGGGTTTGCCATTGATAAGTTGCCTCAGCTTAATTGTTCTTGGGAAGATTTCAGACTCTGGGTAATTTATTGTGATCACACCTTCCAACCATGGATGCAGATATCTATGTAATGTTCTTTTATAGTTAGAGGACACTGCTAGTCAACAGAGAGAGGCTAATGAGATAATTCATCTGTTGTCATGGGTGGCTCATTATCCGTATGTTTACTGCAATTTCAGTGTGTGTTTTGTTTTAATATGTATGAGTGTGGTAGGGAAATGATGAGAAATCCTAAGGTGAATGTTGATATCTCAAGGTTTGATGAACCTTTGTTGTCATCATCAGCCATAGCTGAGTTGGAGAAAGAGTATTGTGTCATATAGTATTGGTTTGGCTCATCATCAGCTGTCTTTTCTATGTATTTGTAGTTACACTGATAAGACCAGACAGGCGCTGAGGGGGTATGCTCATCGCATGATTGAGGCTGATATTCAAGACTGGTCTCGCACCCAGTGTCCAGATGCTGATGTTAATGGACACTATCACACGGCGGTTGCTGTTCTTCTGTTCCAGATGCTTGATCAAAATGTAATTGGGACATTTTGAATTTGCTGTGCATATTCTAATAGTGCACGTGTTTGCAGCTAAGTGTTGTGGACACCGTTGGAACGAAACTGAAGATGCAGGTGGCATGTTGTGATATTGAAATTCTTTATTGTTTTCTCATACTAACTGCTTAACTTCAGGTTCTTCAAGTGTGCATGGATGTGTTAGATATGTTTTGTGAAAAGTACAAAGGTGTGTGTGTGTGTGTGTGTGTGTGTGTGTGTGTGTGTGTGTGTGTGTGTGTGTGTGTGTGTGTGTGTGTGCACGTGCACAGTAGGATTGAGACGTATGTATGAAATAAACATTCAGATGTTTGTCCAAAAATATTTGATCTTCTTGGCCAGTCTGGCTTTCCGGAAATCTTCTGCTCACCAGAAGCCTGGGATTGATTGTTGTTGACTGTAGGCTCAGAATGCTCAGCTGCAACATACTGTACATAACCAGTCAGCAAGTTTGCTGTCAATTTGCCTGTCACCAAACACACATTGGAAAGATGCCGTCATTGACACTTAATTTGATTCGTATGCAACTACGAAGGTTCCAAATTTGAATGTCATATTTTGAAAGCCAAGAAATCTTAGAATATTCAAATATTCAAACATCTGTCTTAACCCTAGTGTGTGTGTGTGTGTGTGTGTGTGTGTGTGTGTGTGCGCGCGTGTGTGTGTGTGTGTGTGTGTGTATGTGTTGGGCATGTGTGTTGTCGAAACCAACTCTTATTTTTTCTGCTTTAGCTGCTGTTGATGAATTTAAAATAAAGTATTGGCAGACTGAACGTAAAGAGCCTCGGTATTTTGTGGAGTATATGGTGATGATATGATTTCTATGAGTGACTTTAGCACATGGTCATGTGGTTTTGCTAGTAGATGGCAATAGCAAACAACTGCCAATTTTGTACTGACTTCACACAACAGATGAAGGTAACGTGATATGTTGTCATAATTGCATAATATTTTGTTATATTTCTGTGGCTGTCAGTGTTTGTTATTACTGCTCTTTGTTTCTTGGCTTCTCAAGATATCTGTTTGTAGGGCTGGGTATGTTTAGTACATGCACAGAAATAGTTTTCTACTTGTCTTTCTGTCAGTTGTTATAGGTTTGTATCTGAGATGATTACAAGCTTTACCTTACTATAGAAGTAATGCTGGTCTGTTTGTTCCATTTTATACAAACTATGCATAAACAGGATGTTTTGACAAAGTAATTAAACTTGAAATTTTTTTGTAGATGCATTTGTGATATGGCAGTGCATGTTTTTGTCGGTTTCTGTGTTGGTCAGTTCATGTAAGTTTCAATATGCCAAGTGCAACAAGAGTGTTCCGTTAAATGTAAAATACAAGATTATCAATTAGATGTGAGATGTTACCTGTTGTATTGCGATGTGTGACGTGGTAGATTTGGCTCATTCAACGAATTTGCCCTCTGCAGTGTAACTGATACTTCCCGTTACGATCTGCGAATTTGTAGGCTTACAGCAACCGATCAATTCATAGTGACATGTGACATGTATAGACTGAAGTTGGTCAGGATGCAAGGACTATGGCCAACTCACCCAGCAAATCCTTGGCACATTGCAAGCTAAATGCTTAAGTATCTTGTAAAAGTTTGTAACTTAGTAAACCTAATTGACTAACAGGCTTTTCGCTCAGTTTTCTGTATACTCTAAACCAGGCTTAATTTCCAATGAATGATTAGAACGGACAGTGTCCACACTTAGTCGGACAATATGCCCCATGTCCGACTGTTATATTCCTTTCTGAGTTATTATACAAATTAATTTCATACATGTAGCATATCATTATGGCAGTTAGGAGAGCATGAGGTTTTGCTTTATTTTGGTAGCCACTTCCTTAGCCAGTAAACTAGTAGATAATTTGGTGTTGTTGCTACCACTTTTGTTGACTAATAATGAAGTATCATTGTATCTTATAGTTGTGTGATGTTGTAGTTACCAACTTAGGCGAAACATTTATGACAGTTACTGCTTTTTAGTATGTGCACTTGTGTATATTCTGGTTTTTTTTGTCTGTCTTGTTGCCTATGTAACTAGCTCAAATACTTACGTGTCCGTCTATGATGTTGGTTTCTGTTCATTGTGGTTGTCCCTGCATTATGTGTGTTTTTCTATTTTACTGATTCTTTATGATTTTGGTTCATGTCTGTATTGTTATGTCAACCTTGTCATCTTTAATACAGACAAAAGTCACATTCAGTTATCAATATTGTAATTTTCTGCAAGATCACTGGTGTTTCTGTACTTCACGTTGACCTATCTACATGTCAAATAGCCTGCTCATTTTGTGTTCCATTTTTTGTGATAGGTCCGTGTATTGAATGGTGATGTAGGTGTGGAGGAAGAGAAGCGTGTGGAACAGCATTTTGATGAGACGGCTATCGCATTCCAAGAGATATCTCAGATGAGGCATGCATGTCTGATTATGTGGTCATTATTTATATCTAATATGATATTGTATTTAATAACTGTTAGCTGTGACTACTTACTTGATATGGTATATACAGATCTAGAACCTCACCTGGACCAGCTCTTCAACAAGAAATGGTTTGGTCCTAGGAATTGTGAGTTGTGAAATTTTCTGATGTCTGTTGTAAAGGCTGCAGTCGGGAGGTGCGCTATCAACAGTTGATGTGACAATGCAAGATTATGGAGCAGATTTTAAACACTTGAAAGAGAAGTTAGTAGACAACTGTTTGATGTGCTAACTTGTTTGAGTTAATTAAGCTTACGCTTTGTGCTTATACATGTATAGCTTTTATAACTACCTTATACAACGAGCTCAGGACAGGCTGCTTGTGAAGTATATCACGGCAATGCTAGAAAAGTAATAATGTGGCTTTAGTTTATTGTGGCCAGCCCCTCCCCCCCTTAACTTTCAATGGCAGGGAAGGACACACACACACACACACACACACACACACACACACACACACACACACACACACACACACACACACACACACACACACACCACACACCTTCCCCACTGTTCAAAGTCAAAAGGGGAGGGCTGGCTGTGCAAGAATAATGTGACTTCTTATGGACTTTAGTAATTATTCTTTTTGTTAAGGAAAACACAGTTCAAGTCAAAGGATGAACGCAAAAAAGCTGCCGAGAAGATCAAGAAAGAGGCTATGCACATTGGCAGTATATTCCAGAAACTCAGTGAAGCAGCAGTGCCTTCAGTATGCAGTGTATGTAACCAATAGGCATTCTTATCTAATTTTATACATTGTGTTGCAGACATGCACTGTACTGGAGACTCTAGCTGATGTGATAGAAATTAAGGATATCAGTTTATTGTCTTTGGAACTCGAGGTGTTATTTTTGTTTTGTGCCAAAGTTAGGATTGTTAGTTATGATTTTGGTTTTTGATGATAGGGACTTGTTAATAAACACCCCGACATGAGGGAAGAACATGCTATGGCATTGTTGAGTGTTCGAGGTGATGTGAGCAAGTCACAAGCTAAAGAGGTCATATATTTTGATGTGGCAGATGTATTCAAGTATGTACTATTTTTGGCAGTGGTGTATGTGTTTGACAGATTATTGCCCAAACAAAGTTGGCGAATGCTGACTCTGATAGAGAGGAAGGCGAATATAGGGATGTTCAACGAGGTTACTTTAGTGAAATTCATATTGCTTCAGGTGGTCTTTTCAACTAGGCAATGTATTATAGCTAAGTATTATTGCTAGCAATTGATACTTAGGGATTGAGGAATTGAGTACATACTGTTAGGTAAATGAGATTATAGACTTTGAATTAAAATTTTACACATTGTTATGTAGTTGTGCTAATAATAGCCCTAAGTAATTAGGAGACATCTTTTAAATGATCTTCATTCTCTTATTGATAGCATTGGCGCTTTAAGTCTACATTGCAAGTGCAAGTAACAGATGATTCTCTCTATCTACTCTTTACAAAGCCTGCATAGGTTAGCTTGGTTGCTTCTGGTAATCTTTTTCACAGCTATAGTAAGCATTGGTACAGTGGCAACAACTGGGCATCTGTACATTGAACATTCAAGATTGTTATGTTAACTGCTTATAAATCAGAACATTCAACTGGCTACTATGTACTCGGACTAGTTACAGCTACATTGTCCTACCAAGAATTCTGATTCAACTATTCAGTTTCTGACACAAATGGCTGACACATACACAGATGATGCTAGTCAATCTACCAACACATGCAACAGCCAGCAGATACCCTAGAGACAACATCAGTCTTTCTTTGCTGACTGGCCAATTCAGAGATATTTGCTTTCATAGAAGAGATGGAGAGGGTTGTCAAATGTTGGCCCAGCATGCAATGAGGGTTCTCCTGTTTTAATTGGCACAGCTACCATTTCTTTGGCGCGAATGTTAAGAAGGAACATGGCACTGAAAGCAGATATTATGTCATCTGGCTGACCATTAAACACGATGTGTAGTTGATTGAGCATATCCAAGTAATGACGTCCGAATCCTTCAGCCAGCATTCGTGCTCTTGAATTTTTAGGATAATCAAAAGTGCGTGGATTATGGGGAAGTGGCCATACACCATTCATATCTAATGTAACTGGGGCACCTAAAAACAACACATGTTTAAAATTCTTATAGTAAACTACAGTGCCAAATGACTCACCAATAAATTCTAGATTGCCGTTTGGCTTCCGGAAGATGTGATGACCTTCTACTATTTCTTTAAATTTAAAATAGTGAGCTAGTTGTTCATACTCATCTCGAGGGTCAATTTGTGAACTTCCCTCGCCTTGTTCTGCAATCAAATCAATAGCACTTAAAGCCTCATCTAGATTTGTAACTTTAGATATCTCCAAGTGGCCTGGCAGGTTATACTGTACTTGCTGGTCAGCATGTCCAAAAATTGATTCACCCTGTTCATTTGCTTCTTTCTCTAACCTCTTCAGGTTCTTCCTCAGCCTTTTGTAAAACCCTCCGATGGTGTCATTATGGGGATGTTCATCCTCCTCAGTCAGATACTTAGGAGTTTCGATGTGCATGAATACATCTCTCACCAGGCTGATGCTGAGGGGTGACAAACGGAGTTCAAGTGCTGGATGCAGCCCTCCTGGCATCCTGCTTGGATATACAGGAATGAAATCGGGACTGACAAAGTCGGGACTCCCACCAACAGAAATAAGAAGATTTGCAGCTAAAGCCATGTGAAGCATCTCGTCTATTGCAACACTCTTTATTATTTCTGCAATCTCTTCATTGTATCCTTCTTTAATTGAATACATGGCATACATATAGACAGGTATAGTCGAATGTTCAACTTGTATGGCTAGCTGCAGATTTTTTCGCAAGTCCTCGATTTCCATCTTTCCTCTTTTGCCCTTCTTGGGTGGATAGTCTTGATTGAGCCAGTCAAGTATCATCTGCTTCTTCTTTTGAGACAGATCCCTCGTAACAGGCATAAAACTCGGGTGATCAAATGGTAATTCCATTGCCATCTTGATGTATTGAATGTTACGTGGATCAGTCACACTGTTGTAGTCCCCTAGCCTTACAATTTTCCGCATGATTGGGTAAAGATTGTCATACTGCTGAAAGATGCTGTAAACGCCATTTTCTCCATACCAAGACGGCTTGCCCTTTGCAGTGCTGTCGTATGGGAAGTCGCTGAACAAACGTATGAGCAAGCTGCTGTCTGAAAAGAGACCGTCATCACTGGTAAAGCTTACTACCAGCACGCATCCATCTACAAAATCGCGAGGTATGCCTGGATCAGTAGCTGTTAAGGTGACTGTTGCAAAACCAGTGCAATTTGTGTATACAGTGTCTGTTTCCTTGTCATTGACTTTTATTGCATTTCGGGCTTGCTCTCGTTTGTTCCAAGGTATATTATCCTGTACTAAGTGTACTTGAAATGTGATAGCATAATTACACTGTGGCACTCCTTTATTTGTGACAAAAAACGTCTTGTCTACACTTTCACCAGGATTCATCCATTGTACAAATGTGTCTGTCGGTCTCACGACATTTTCTGTTTCAACCATTAGCACAGTTTGGTCAGTGCATTTCACAACTTTCAAATATTCCTGATTGACTGAATTAGTGTACTGAGATGGTAATTGGAATTGTTGTATTCCTGCTGTTGTCTGAAACCATTGTTCTGATAGCTCTATTCGACCAAGTTCTGCGTCAGTTGTTTGGGTGTAGATACATAATTCAGATCCCAGATCCTCTGTATTGAGGACAAAGTCACCGTCGACCAGTCGTCTGCTTAAAGCATTACTAAAGTCAACAGTCAAACTACTTGATGTGACTTTAAACTGAGATGAAAAAATTATGTCTCCGGTTGATGATTCTCCATCAGCAAATCTAAAGAAACGCTCACGGATATAGTTTTCTGGTTCTGCAACAGTGCCAGGGCCGACTGTACCTACAACATATCCGTATGTCCAATTTGTGTTGCTGTCATTTGTGTTATAAATGTAAGTTGTGAATGAGACTGACAATACATCGGGACTAGTCTCTTTCAATTGCCTCAAAATTTTATATTTGTCCTTGTTTGGATCATCAGGTTCTGCCAACAGATCATTGTTCCAGTCGACGTTTAGATATGATTGATACCTTGCTGCCATAGCAATAAAGCCTCCCTGGCTGTTGACAACAAGAGGCCAGAGATTGGTAAACGCAGCTGGATGGAAGGTTGCCTTCATTACAGGTGGATTGCTGAGATATCCGTCCACGCCGAGGTTGAGCCCAAATATTTTTGAAGCAGACTGCATTTCTACATCAATATCAACCATTTTTGCGCTCACAGCTGACATGGCTGTGTCAATAGAGCTTCCAACAAGAAGGTCTTCCGTCGAGCAGTCAGCTTCAGTAGCAGAGCAGACACTTGTGATGTATGTGTTATAGAAATCAAAAGCAGCAGTCCCCAATGGATTAAACCGAGCATTATTGTTATCCATGACCACTTCGTTCACTGGAGAAAATGTGGCTGAGTTGAAGTTGTTGAATACATTGTTGATTGTTGAAATATCACATCGAAAGCGACCAGCAAAATGAAAGCGAGGTCTGTCCATGTAGCATGGTCGATCTGCATTAATGCCAATACACGGAGGACTGCTTGTATCACATTGAGGTTGGTCTCTCTGTACCTATTAATTTATCAGATTAATTAGCAGGAGTCACTGCTTGCATAAGCATGAATGCGCTATGCTGCATGGGTATGTGTGTTGTGTTATACACTGTGCATGTGGTGTGTGTGTGTGTGTGTGTGTGTGTGTGTGTGCGAGCGCGCACGCACGCGTGCTTGCCGTAATGACTGCATTTATTCTACACCCACCTTCATTGTACCAGGAGAAATATGGCCTGTTCCAGCTTCAAATGCACCCGCTGGAGCAGCTGCCAACTTTACAGCTCTTTCCAACTTAATTTGCTCTGTAAAAAAATTCTAATTACCTTAATTAATTAATGCTGGCACATGGAAGCATGAATTGGTGTCTCTGTAGTTGCAGGTGCACAGATGAAGAAACACCAATAAGAAAGACTACCGAGGAATCGCTTATTAATTAACTTACTGTTCAGTACACTGGTTCAGAGGCTTTGCAAGGGTTTTCAATTGCTCTCTCTAAGCTACCTTTCCTTCTTATTAAAAGTTGGCCAGACGTTATGCCCACTGTAAATTTGCAAAATTTATAACAGAGATTTAGTCAACCGTTGCTGTTATAGCAAAGGAAAGCACTTTGTCATTGATGGTGCAAGCTAAATGCAATGAAGTTCGGTGCAACATCAGTCAAGGACATCGCTTTTCAAACCATGTAAATGCAGATTTTCAATTAGTGTATTTAATGTCTTTCCTATATAATCCAAAGTGTCCTCTAAAATAACAATGTGCTTAGATCTAGGTGTCCAAGTGAAACTCACATCATGACATGTGCATTCAGAGCACTCCAATAAGTATTTTATGACAGAGAATTTGCTCTCCATTTCTTGTAATGATTGATTAGCTCCTGAGGCTAATGCATGATAATGCCACAAATGTAGCTATATACATCAGACTATTTCAACAATGATCCACAAACCATCTGCATAGCATTGTGACATAAGCATTCTGATATCTATCACTGTAAATTATGACATCAAAATTTTAATTTCATAATTGATTTAAAATCTTATGCAATTGAGGTACTGCACCCTCGTATCTCAATTACATGTCAAATGTTTGTGACATACATCTTGGCTAGCCTCGTACCAGACCTTCTCGTGCCATCGTGCCCCCGGTTCCCGTATAACAGGACAAGGCTATCTCTTGGCCACCTAATGTACTAGCTGACTGCCTTAGAGCATGTTCACACCAACATCTGGACTAACTATGATTAGGCTAACTATGATTAGGCCAACCTTAACGCAAGCACGTTCACACTGCTAGCTATGATTAGTAAGTCACGTGGGCATGTGAGTGTAATTAGCCTCAACAGTTTTTATCTGCCATATCTGCCAAGAACTTGCGTGAATTGTCTTGACGAATCCATTGCTCTAGGAGACGGCAGGAAGTAGCCATGTTGTTGCTGTATTTGTACATTTAATAAACATACAACACCACATCAGTGGCATGCTCTTCTTGTATTACTAACCCACATTTCAAAGTCACATGCAACCACTGTAACACCACTAATGCGATCCTAATGCTACTCTTTTAAAGCATTAGAATGGTGTTACACTAATCATGATTAGGACTGGTGTGAATGAGTGGCGTCAGTGCACTAATGCCAAACTAATCATGATTAGGCCCGGTGTGAACATGCTCTTAGACTGGAACAGAATGATTGAGATTATTTTATTAAATAATTAATTACTCAAGGTGTAGACTGGATACATGTTATCTGTGAGCACTTGTGTCAAATTTTATCTGCAAATAAGACTGCAGCATTTCTGACAAAACAGAAATATTTATAATAATAGTTAATGTTTTTCAGCACCCCACAGGACAATGGAGTTCACACATACAGTGGGTTGCCAAAAGTCTTGGTAGGGTACACAAACACTATGGTTTGCAAGTTTTTTGTGTTGTCTAACTTACATACAAATGTCATAGCAAACACCATAGGCGTAAGAAGGGGGTGGGGTGGGGTGCAGGCGCTTGCCCCTTCAACTATTCCAGCTGTCAAGTGACCAGATAATATACTAGAAAGGCAGACATAGAAACTGATAGCATTGACATAACATGCTAAACTAACATTATAGTGTTCATGTTGGTTTCCTGTTTTGCTATGTTACATGCATACATATGATTAATTAATTAATAGTACATTTAGCCTTGTTCTGCACAGTCACGCTTTCTTGTACAAATGTGTGCAGGTCTGCTCAACCAAATCTATAGGTTCCTATGCTACTGAACATAGTCGACAAGGCAGTCTTCTTAGATCATGCACACATTCCTTACAAAGAAGAACTCACCACTGTAGAGCGATCAGAGATTGTTGGCATGGTGAAGGCAGAAGGACAATATTAGCTGCAGCCAGGAAGCTTAATTAAGCGGCTGCTGTCCACAATGGCAAACATACTAAAGAAGTACAAAGTAACTGCATCGCGGCAGCCAACAAGGCTAGGAATAGAAGACCTCGGGTATATAGCAACATCTCGGGATCTGTGGCACCTACAAAAGATTTATTATCAGGGAATTTACAGCAGGAGATCTTCTTGCAAGGTTATCTTTCAGAAATGAAGCCACTCATCTCAATAAAAACATTTAGCCATGGAACAACTAGAAGAAGACTGAAGGAACTGGATATAGAGGACGAGCCGTGTGAAAGAAACCTTCTATTAGCAACACCAACAAAAGGAAGAGGGTGCAGTGGCCCCAAGAGCACAAAGGCATGACCTTGAAGGAGTGGGGAAATATGGCCTTACCGACAAAAGCAAGACTAGGCTAAATGGAAATGATAATGGCAAAATATATGTATAGAGGAAATCTAACCAACAGTGGTTACCCATGTGCACGGTCGGAACTGTCCAACAAGGCAGGTCATGATCTGGGGAGTGGTGTCAAGTAACGGTGTCGGGCATCTTGCTTTCATTGAAGTTGATGTAACAGGACAAAGATACATCAATACTCTTAATGAACATTTTCTCCCTCTGGTTTTTATATAATAGAACACATGCAAGAGGCTAATGGAAGCCAACATTTCTGCAGTATGACAATCCAGCCTCCCACCTTGCAAAGATGTAGAGTATTACCAGATGGAAACAGGACGATGGTGTGTTGTCAATAGCTTGGCACTGAATGATCTCAATCCCATAGAAAATTTGGGCAGAGGAAGTTTGCAACAGACCTTCAGGTCCATCCAACAAAAAGAAACAATCATAGTCGAGTGGCACAACTAGCTACCACTGGAACTAATTCAAAAACTTTAGTAATAGTGGAGAGCAGAATTGCTGCTGTAATCAAAGCAAAGTCTTAATTATAATTAGTGTAGCATATTGGATATGGCTACATAGATCACTGCATTGTTGATTTTACAAGCCATAGCTACCACATACCAAGACTTTGGCAACCCATTGTAGATGTTGTGACATCCGTCCGTCAACTACGCTGACACTGATACGGAAACATGCATGTAGCACTTTCCAACTGGCGGCGCAGGCCTAATATTCATTATTATCATTAGACGTGCAGAGACCGGCATGGGGGCATGCATCCTGTTTACCTAACATATGTTTCTCAGACAAACGCTATGCTACCCTTTCTAGACTAGTAGGTTAGACTAGTAACGCGGCAGAAGCTAGCTGGTTGCAAATGGCTTATGTTCTAGCAAATACAGAGCCTGTACGTATTTACTAGAACACAAGAAGTCAGTCATGATCATGAATTCAGGACGTACGTATGTTTTACCTCTCAGTCGTTTGTCTTGCTCGAAAGCGTCGTACTTGTCGCCCGCTTGTACACACACAGCTGTGAAGAATGCTAAGACTCTATAGAAAGTCGAGCAGCGGTTAATTAAGGTAACAAACGCAAGTTTCTTGACTGCATGGTAGCTCAGAGGCATGACTTGATGCATGCTTACAGCAACAATGATTTCAATCTTGGAGTGCAGTCTGGCATCTTGCAGTATCTTTAGCTAGACGTGTAAACCCAGCTGCTGCTCGCCCAGGAAACCGCCACGCTCGTAGAAACTCGAAATCACGAGACGAGAACAAAGGCGCGTCCCCGGATAGAAGCCATTGGAATTTTTCACTAAAGTGCGTTCGCGCATTAGAGAGACTGGTGGAATGTGGCCATTTGCGCGACAAAGATGTTGCCCTCCGGGCGGATATTGGTATCAATCGAAAGCTCTTCACTTGCCGGATCTAATTACACTCACTGTTGGGCTACAGAGACGTAGCTGAAGTTAATAGAGCCAATTTCCTGTATTTTAATGAGTTAGGGGGCGGAGAAAGGCGGGACTAAGGCGGAATTAGGGTTAATTGCATAAAGCTAAGTACATAATTGTTATAGCTAGCAGGTTGTTAACAGTAACCCAACACAGTAAACTTCCCAGTTGGGGTGTCAGCTAGCTAGGAAAGAGTGCGTCTAGGGTCCGTTTCTACTCTTCATCCTTGGAACTTTCAGTTTCAGACGACGACGAATCTTCTGATTCAGGACCAACTTCGAATTCAATGACCATCTGCTCTACAACGTCGTCTAACACACCGTGTATTGTCCTGTAATGCTTCTCCACCTTCTCACGTACGTGATTCACGCAGTTTGCCCACTTTTCCACAGTAACGTTTGCTAGACCTTCTCTACACAGACGCTTGATGTTTTCCATCGTAAACCCACCAATCCCTGTGTTGTGCTGTGCAGCATAACTGTAGGTCAAAGTCCTCAAATGGATGTCATCAACGCTGAAGAATGCACTAAATGGCTGGTCAGTTTGGTTCTGGTATGGTCAAATTAGTCAAGTTCTCGTGGTTTCCAGACGCTTCTCTGAGCCAGAAGTGAATGAGTGTATGTATCTGGTACTTAAAGCTGTTCCTAGAAGAGGCAACTGACACATACAACCAGTGAGCGCATAGAAACATCCAGGTCTGTTGTCATGGGTTATAGCAAAAGTTCAATTTTTAGTATATCATTGCATCATGAAGCAAACCGCGTTTCAAGCCAGCGAGGCAGCCAGAGGCAACACGTTCATACGTACACTTTCACGTAACAATATAGTTACCTAGTTTGTCATAGACACCAAACGCTCTGAAACAGAGATGCTAATTGCCTTCTGTGACAACATAACATCCGTTTACACAAGCACTACGCCACGCCTTAGGGTGTACCCTACATTCCACCAGTCGTTCTAATTCGTGAACGCACTTTACATTCATCAAATTCATGATCAAGTAACATAAACAAACTCTTGAAATTTTGGTTAGGTTTAATAAATAATAAATAACTAGATGACTTGCATACAATTAGTTATACAAATATATTATTAACTAATAAATAATATTAAATAAATACTAGATTAAATAAAGGTTTCTGATAAAGTTAATTATTGTAGGAAAACAGGCTACCTCTTTTCTTCCAAAAAGGATTATATTCTAGCGCCTGACTAGCACGTGACCTAATCACGTGCATAAACGCACCTCCGAATTTACAGCTTAGGGCGCGACGAAGTGGGCCTGGAGACGAGGCTACAATAAATGTTGTTTGATTATACTTGCATGCAAGAGTATGCATGCAGTAGTAATTGCAGTGCAAGCTCCTCCTTTGTCACGCGTGTCACATGCACATGAGCTCTTTTGAGCTAAACTCCGGCACTAAGACCATGTCCCAGAGCTATCTAGGACAATTATTATCAGTGGATTTTTGTTTGCTTAGTGCCCAAATTTATTTAGAATGAGAAATTTAAAGTTCAAAGTTACTATTAATTAATGAAAATTTAGACTTGCTACTGTTGTTAATTAATATAATATTTCATACCAACTTCAGTAGTTGTCTAATTAAGTGCAGTGTCATGACTTTGTGGATGGCTAGAACCTTCAACCAAGGTAAATTAGTTTGATTAATTATTCATAAAATTAAATTTAACTGCCATAAACATCAAGGAGGCATCATGAGGAAAATGGCTGACACCCTAGGGATCACTGTGCCCGAGCACTTCAGGCCGTCGGGTAGATCCATACCTGACAAAATGTTTTCAGTTCAACTGTTATAATCAATGATAATGATGCACTTCACGTGTATTGAAACGACATCACTGTTAACAAGTTGAATGAGCAGACACTACCGACAATCTCAGTATATCCACAACTGATAAATTATCTCTAAACATAAATTCTAGCTCATCGTTTTCTTGCAAATTCTGCTTGTAGCCACTCGGAGTTCCTGTAATACATCGGATCACCAAGCTTCCATACCGTCCGCATATACATGTAATAATAAACAACTGAAGTGACCCTGTGGAGAACATAGACTGCTTGCACGCCATCGTCTCTCCACACAAAAGCATTCTCATCACCCCATTGCAGCTTGAGAGTCCAAATGTGATATACCAAGCACAAGGTTAAGTAGACAAAGCACAAAACTATTGCCGACTTGAATTTTCGTATGAGCAACGTGACTAGACCCGCACGAAAGACGTAAGTGTTGAAGAAGAGGAGAAAGAGAATGATGATCTCAAACACGAGGCTTGCGTCCTGCACAATATACAAAACCAACAGCACGACGTCTTCCGTCGCAAACAATCCCGAGAAAGAATTCACCACAAGATCGATCGCTAGAAGAAGAAACTGCAGGCAGAGAATGAGACGGTAGCGCGCAACCCGCATAGCCCGTTGTCCGAGACAACAGCGCATGCGTAGTATCGTTAATTCAAATGGTGGACAGCAGTGACGAAGACGAAGCTCCAATAGGAGATTTACAGGAGCGGCTAGCTCAGTTGAGACCTTCGAGACAACTTTTAGATTATTATCGTACGAAAATTGCTGAATATGATGGAGAACACACACAAATGATGGAGAAACTAGACAAGTACAAAACAGCATATGAACATCAGGTAAGCGTGCTTGCAGTCAATTTATAACTGGTATCAGATTTTATTATATCACACTTGTTTGGTTTTTAAGCATCAACTGGAATGGGAAGTGCGTCAACGCGAGGAAGAGATAGCTGAGCTTCAAAAAGCGTTGAGCGACATGCAGGTGTATTTGTTTCAAGAGCGAGAGCACGTGTTGAGACTCTACGCCGAGAACGACAGGTTGAAAATTAGAGAGCTGGAAGATAGAAAGAAAATCCAACAATTGCTGTCGTTAACTCAACCGGTTGAACCTGAAGTGACGTATTTTCAACGCAAGAAAGTAATTGTGGAGCAGCATTCGCGGAAGATGAGTCAGTCACCGACAGGTATGTCAGGACGTGGACCTGGAGGTCACAAGAAAGGTCCACTGAAGAAAGAGGATGACAAACCGTCTAGTCAAGAAGTTGAATCGTTGGTGTTGACAATACAGTCGTTTCAATCTCAGTTGGAAGAGCAGACGAAGCTGGCAAAAGAGCAGATGAATGCATTCATGGAAGATCGCCATGTCAAAGCAGAGGAACATCAACTTCGCGAGGAACGAGATACGAATAAAATCGCTGCATTGACTGAACGACTACACGAGATACAAGAGTTGTTGTATGGCAGCACAAAAGACTATTTGGAATTGAAGTATGAACTGAGAGCAAAGGAGAGGCAATGGATGGCAGAGAAAGACAAGTTACTGCAAGAACTAGATCAGCTGAGAGAAGAACTGAAAGTCAATGGAGAAGAGAGTCAAGTATTGGATCAGACGACTATGGATTTTGCTGACTCAAGGAGACAGAACATGTTAGTAGTACGTCAATTGCGAAACCAGTTGCAGCAATCTCAGAAGCTTGCTGAGATGTACAGAGAGCAGTGCATTCACATGGAAGAGGAACTTTGTCGTGTGCGGGAAGAATGCGATGTTTCAAAGCAGATTTTCAAGGAGCGGACTGATCGTCTCACCAAACGTTTGAGTCTTATGAACACGCGGTATCAAGGTCTTGACAAGCGAAGAGGTCTGGAGGTGGAGGGTTTCAAGAGTGACATCAAGTTGTTGAAACAGAGGTTGCGAGATGTTGAGAAGCAACTTTATAAGGTAAGAATAATTACTAGATTTTGTATTAGCAACTTTGTGTGCAGTATCTTTATATTACTGTAAATCAATAGTTTGGTATCCAGTGTACGACAAATTGTTTCATCTCTATGTAGTCCTTGGGCAACCGTATGTCAAAGTTTTAGTTGCCTGGTCATTACTCTGGACAGTCTAGTTGGTCATAAACTAAATCCATGACTTTATTTCAGCAACGTATAATACGTACAATTATGTTATGATGAATATGGCTCTCAGATCTAACAATTGCTCTATGACCATCGGTCAACATTCATCCGTGATGCTAACAGATTTCAGTCGTAGCCACGGTTTGTCAGATCTCGCCATGCACGCACGCGACAACCTTTTGAGGGGTTATCCTGAAGCGATTTGCTGCATTGGAGGAGTTCAAACCTAGTATTCGCCTGATATCCAAGTGCTGTCTGACGTCTGATAGTGTCGCTACTAGAAACAAGAAGTCATAGGTCTATGACGCTGTGGAATTTCGAACATTGTATGAAGGTAGACTTTAGGTACAGTAGTCGTAAAATGCGACACTGAATGTCTAAACTCTGTCCTAAACGACTTCTCTAAAAGTCCAAACTCACGTTTTCTTGCCTCCGAGTCTTTGTCAGCACCAGTAAGGTCGGAGAGCTTGTAATTTTTCATTTCTGATGTTTGGTTGGTGATTACCACTAACTCTGATGCCTAAATTTGGATATGGTGATTTTTGTGACGATAGTGACAAACATGGATCGATCACTTTACCCTTTAGTGAATCAGCACAGGGTAAATGTTATAGCACTTGGTAACTACTGTACTAAAACGTGGCTGTGAGCATGTATGTACTGCTGAAGACTGCTCACTTCAGGAATGGCTTTTGAAGTGGTCCCTTTGATACACTTGTGAATCTCAAGAGACGATATGTCATGTTATAGATAGGGTATTTGTCAGCTGGGTGTTCCTGGGTAATCCCAGTCTACCGTTTCAGTTGTCCAGACTGTCATATTTCTGGTTGTCCGGGGCGTCCGGGCAATTGATTTGTTGTCAGTAGTTAATTAAGGATTACAAAGTGTAGTCTAAGAGGGCACAGTGTCTAAAAAGACATGTGACCATTAATTCAGTCCTGGTATCTGCATCTTCCAATTTGTTTAGCACCTTTGACACTATTGGGTTTAGTATCATTCAGATTTTAGCGTGCAGTAGAGTTTGTTGCTACTTGCATACAATGCATGTCAAGGTGTCAGAAATATTTCTTTGATTAAGAACACCTAGTAGAAGAATGTAGCAAATGGTTTATGTATGGTATTGATAATGACATCATTAGTGTGTGGTAGACTTTGTATTCTGTTGATCTTTGTTTTCAATTGCTATCACATGTTGCAGTTTTTGAACTGTTTCTGCTAGTACACTGAAAGCAATAACACAGAGTGTTCATTGTAAATGGTATATGCAACATTTGATAAATTTATTGATTTCTATTGGTTTAATTAATGCCAGCTGAAATCGATGTAATCGTGGTTGAGTGTACATTGGGTGTATGCTAGCATCACGTTGTACGATGTAAGTTTATGATTGGTCATGTGACATGCACTGCATAATTAAGTATGTATGCTTCATTGTAGCACCCTAGCTACGTCTGCACCAATCAGTGTCCAGTATTTGCTTAGAATAAGTGACATATCCCACTTCCGCTACATATCGACCGGTCAATAAATCGGGCTGTAGAGTGTGAACATAATTGTTTGTGAACATAACAATTAGGCTGCTACATGATTCCTGAAACATATCTCAGCCAGAACAAACAAATTAACCGTGGTTAAGCGTCCAGCAACAGAATGGTACTCGCGCACAGAACGATGTAAACCAGCTACAATCTGCTGCAGGGTGGAAGGTGGATGCAGCTTTCCATCTTGCCTCCAAAGTTCATGCAGAAATTGTTCAAGCCAGTAGTTTATTTAATTCTCTGTTGTTCATAACATGCAGATCATGCACATACTGCCCAGGGCGCTCCCTTTCATTTGGCTGCTTGTTTCTCCATTTCTTCCATGCATTGAACACTCTAATCACCCATGCAGTAGCTTTTGTGATGTTAGGGGAACACGCAAATCAAGAAACTTCCGAAAACTACTGGATGAAATGGAAGCTTGAAAACGAGATTCAGAAGACTGCTGATCAGAAACAACATCAACGTCTAGCAGTTTACTAGCTTCCAAGAAATCAATAACTGGCAATTCTGCTGTTTCAATGCCCAAGTTGATTTTAGCCTGGGTAAGGCTTAGGCAAGCATCTTCATCGCTCAACATTTTGCTATACAACTGATTTGAATTTTGCACCTAAAGGATATGTCAACGCCTCAGCTGGGTGATGCTTCGCCCTTGTGCCAACTTGTGTGCGGAGCGGGGTGTAATTTGTTTATACACTTGCTAGCGGTATATATTACCTATACTTATTTTCAATTGGGTGTTAGTGAAACACTGCAAACAGTATAAACTGATATCTCAGTTTCCAAGCATCTTAATACCACTATTGTCTATCTGTGAGAGTTTATGGCTCTCGAAACAAATCTGCATTTTCTCTCAAGAGAAATGATTGACTACTTTAAGATTACCATGATATTTATGCATGTACATTTAATTATACAAGTGTTAGAAATTTTTTCATTATCATTACTAGAAATTAGTTGGCCCAGGAGATTAGTTGCTACTAGTACTGTAGTGTGATTAATGTCTGGGTATTGGAGGGATTGGAGTTTACTCCTACAAGAGAGGTTTGAGTGCAATGTATGTGATTTGTGTTGTCACTTTGAAGAAGTTGCTGGCGTCGCGAGGAACAGGTGTATTGAATGAGGCAGGTATTTGATGTGCGTACACAGGCAAACGCGGAGAGGTGTATTTTTCAAGGACCCGGATATACTACAAAATATCTTGCTTTTATTGACATCACCTGCAATAAATAAAAGTCTCTGCAAATATTGTTCGTCATCAGGAACAGGCAGTTCAGATTTGGTGGAGATCCGATGCGCTGTTCCAGAGAAATTCGCATGTAAGTGGAGACAGGTTTGATCAGCATGAAATTGTGGCGTTGCGGGAGAAGCCCGAAAGATGACGACAATCTCACTTTCGATCTGTGTTGTTTCAGCGAGTGCAAACCAAATTCGGTGGAGATATCAGACTTGCCTTTTTTGAAGACACACACACACACACACACACACACACACACACACACACACACACACACACACACACACACACACACACACACACACACACACACACACACACACACACACACACACACACACACACACAGATACACACACACACACACACACACACACACACACACACACACACACACACACACACACACACACACACACAAACACACAAACAAGCAAACAAACAAACAACCACAGCTCTCCTTTATAATGTAGATATTTGAAGAGAGTACACTAGGTTATGAAATGAGTTTTCATTGAAAAGTTTGTTGAAAACAAAACAGTATCAATACAGCAGACCCTCACACATACGATCTCTCGCATTTACGACCATTTTTGCAAAGCATATATGACGTCACAAGCTTTTTTGCACAAGCGCAGACAGTGTAGCAATGATGGCAACAAGAGATGCTGAGACTTCTAGAAAGAAGCGTAAGCATGTTGTCGTTACAATTGACCAATAATTGGAGATGCTGCAATTGCAGATGAAGCGTTTGAGTGGCTAGAGTCTGATATGGCTCATCGTGGTATCCAACTGTTGTTGAATGATGAAATTTGTGATGCAGTTATGATAGATGCTTACAATCATTTTATTACTAGAGTATTGCACATGTTTTAGACCATGTACATGTGTACATGGTAATGAGAATTCGCTTGGTATAGGACTTCAAAAGGGTACTGGTACTCCGAGGTACGGTTGGAACTCCAAGACTTTACTTATTAGTTTCTTTCACTTATCTGACCCGTATTTCTCCGTGGCTTGCCCAAAGGGGTTGGATGTAGCCTTGGAAGCCAAGCCTTCCTCCGTCCTCACTGTGTGACCTCACGTACTGTTCACCTGCTCGCACGTGAGAGGAGGTGCTTCAGCTGGAATTGCTTGCACAGAGGGAAGGCTTGGTTGCAAATACGTACATCAGCTGATGACGTACAGCGTTAGTTTCACATAATGAAACTTGGCCTAAATAAATTGTTTCCATTGGTCGGCGACCTGATACAATTAGAGTTGCTGGAACCTTTTAGCTACTCTGGACACGTGTTTAGTTTGTTGTTGCACATTGGTGTGTCACATTTATTTAGGGCACAGGAGACTGGTGTACAGTCATATTGGGCACAATACTGTTGAAATAGCTTATGGAACATTTTGGCTTGTAGATGTACTATACGTAAATATATGATTACTATGCACAGGCTTGTGTTATTTGTTGTTTGGGGGTTGGTTGGGCCAGGGTTAGTCTCACTTTACCAGACCATCTCCGCCATACTCCGGCTACACAAGACTACGCCAGGGTTTTTCTCCAGGATTTCAAAATAGCATGGCAGAGATGGTAGCAGACATGCCCTTTTCTGCAATATACATTTGGATACCCAGACCTTTGCTAGTTAATATTATTGTTGATGATTAAAACTGCATATTAATTAGTTAAGCCTGGCTGCTGTTACAACTAAACTAATTAACAAAGTCAGAAAGGGTGATTTATTGTGGTTGGGCTGAGACAGAGCTCCTTGATCTGTTTGACTGGAACAGGTTTTCTGTGACTCGTTAATTTTAGCTTCTGTCTCTTTGGGACATGCTCTCTTTGACTTTTGCCCCAATACAGGAAAGAACAAATTATTGAACCTGCCACTCTTCTCTTTAGCTCCGTGTTTGTTTACTATGTGTACACTAACAGGAGCATCTTGAAATTCCAGACCTTTCTTGCCTAAACAGAATGTCTGGACATCCTAAATTGACTTCGAAAGTGGAAGAGGTAAACTGGTTGACCACGCAATCGTTCTTCAGTGACTTCACTTCTAATTATGACTTTTGCAGTCAATTAGAATCCACATCTTCCCTCATTTTTCTTTATGCGCGATTGTACTTGGTCATGTGGCTGGGACTTCTCAGTGTGGCGTTGCTACCATGCTTTAGGGAGAACCCCGGGTGCTGGAGATCATGATTACAAATACAACATGAGCCATTTGCGTGGCCATATTTGAAACGCTGCTTCTAATGTTTTTCAAGGCTCCAAAATACTTTTAGGCATTTCCTGATTTACTTATTTGTTTAATTATTTTATCAAGCTTATTCAATTCTCTAAACAGTTTAATCTCTGAGCACAATACTGTTGCAAGTTTTCTGCCAGTTAACTCTCTACAGAAGCAGTATATCACACTGTGCGGGAAGTGGTACTGTACTGTCATTTTAGTTTGAAAGCGGAAATTGTACAGTTGAGAAGAGAAGTCGCTCGCTTCTTCCTTGAGTTGCCATTTTGACCTGACGACTTCCATCTAGTGGCCATTTTGATATAATGTTTTCTGCGCAAACGCAAAGACGAAACCCGGACATACCGTAATTTTTAAGGCCCAAAATATTTTTATCATCATATAATTTTTGGGGTAAAATTTTGAAAAAAAATATTACTTGAAAAAACATTGAAAGCGGTAGAGTATCTCTGTAACGAGCAGTGTTTGAGTCAAATTAGTGTAGCATTATTGATTGTTGATCAAAGTATCATAAGTACACTATAACTTCCCTAATCTGGACAGTATTGGACCAGCCGCTGTCTGGATTCTAGAAATGTCTGGAAGATAGAGATAGCTAACGCGCGTTAGATCCTTGGAATTCCAGACCATTTTAATGTATGGTTGGTAAACATCATACCATTCCTGCATACAGCATGCGTGTACAGTACACACTTGTAGTACACTGTAATGTACATGTGTACTTTGTACTACAGTTACATACATTACATACGCATTACACATTGACACACGACAGTCAAGACTGCTTGAGAATTGAGGTCTGGATGGGGAGTTTTTGCCAAAATACTTACCCTTGGAGCCCCGAGACCTGGTATGTGCTGGGTGAAATTGTCCGGTCTAGGGAGGTGTCCGGATCTCGGAGGTCCGGATTAGGGAGGTTCGAGAGTACAAGTTGGGCATTAGTACATTCAGTTACACAACTTGTTGTTGTAAGGTGCCTCAAGCTAGATCTGAACAAATGAGCTTTATTGGAACAACAACCAAGTCCAACCAATTATTGTGTCTACTTACCAGCAGTGTTGATGGCTGGTAAATTTATTTTGTGCATAGGAGACTGGCGTACAGTCATATTGAGGCCATAATACTGTTGAAATAGCTTATGGAGCATTTGGCTTGTAGAGGTACTATATGTAAATATATGATTACTATGCACAGTTATACAGGTTTGTTATTCATTCTTTGGGGTTTGCATAGGGCTGGAGGTCAGCATTATGAAATACAACATGAGCTATTTGAATTGATTGTAGCCATATTCTAAACTCTCTGTAGCCATCAGTTTCATTTTTGAGTCAGATTATTGTGGCATTATTAATGGAGTAAATGATTGTTGATCAAACGAGCATAAGTTCTTCTTGGGGTATTAGTGCATTCGGTTACACAGCTTGTTCTTGTAAGGTGCCTCAAGCTAGATCTGAACAAATGTGTTATATTGGAACAGCAACCAAATCCAACTAGATTACTGTCTACTTACCAGCAGTGCTACTGACTGGTAACCAATGGACAGTTTTTGTGATCAATTAGATCTAAATGCTAGGGTGGGTTATTGCTACTAGGCTTGAGTGTCAAGCTCATTGTCAAGGTTACTGCCAAGATATCTGTACTTGCTTGATTATACAAAGGTTGTCTAGAGTCAAAGGTCAAGTATTGGATGCCGTCTTTCTTAATAATTGACACCTGAAGTTGTTTATTGGCGGAAGTGATTGATGTTGCTACACTAGTAGAGCTTCAATCCACAGCCAGTACCTAAAGTATAGTAACCTAGTTTTCTATTGGGTATCTGAGTCATCAAACCTTCAATACGGGTTGATAGGCATGGGCAAGTTGAAGACTGTCAACTTTTCTACAGGCGCACAAATCCATTAAAGGAGCAGTCCAGAGATATTCGCTAGGCTACTGGCTCTGCCTTTGCTCGCTAGTAGTAGACAACTTGTTCTTGTCAGGTGCCTTAAACCAGACCTGAACAAATGAGTTATATTGGAACAGCAACCAAAATCCAACCAGATTAATAAGGTGTCTACGTACTAGCAGTGGTGATGGCTGGTAAACCATGAACAGTTATTTTGGTCAATTTTAGATCTAAATGCTATTGTAGACTTTTATTGCTAGTAATCTTGAGTGTCAAGCTCACTGTCAAGGTTACAGTCAAGATATCTGTTCTCGCTTTATTATTACCCCACCTCAATGGTTGGTCAGAGTATGAGATGGGTCTTTCTCAAAAATTGACACCTGAAGCAGTGTTTTCGCTGGACGATCACCAAATAGCCAAATGCTACAAATAGATGTCACTAGCGATAAAATTGTAATGCCTCCTCGCCAAATTGGCTAGCTGTTACAGTGTATCATGTACGCCTTCCTTTGGATCAGATCTTGTAAGCATGTTGGCTAGATTGTGCTAACAATGGGAATTAGTGCAACATATTGGAGCTGCAGTGACTAAAACGTTGATCTCTTGAGCATGCTTTGTTTATGTCCTGCACATAGCAGGCACTCTTTGTGTACAGCTTCCATAAGTCTCAAACTACAAATAAGTAATTTAGAAATAAGCACAGGGAAGATGACAATCATAATTCAGAAGATGACTACCTAGCAAAACGGAAGCACCGATGGTAAAAACTACAAGTAAGATGATGGCAATGATGACTTCAATGATGATGAATGATGATGATGCTGAACACGGAATGGGTACAACTTCATGACTTTGATTTTAACAGAGCCTTTAAATTTTAGCATAAAAGCCAAGAGGGATGGCATCGAACGCTTGACGTCTGGTTGTAGACATATTCTTTTCAAAATCACATTCCTTTGAGCATGATATGCGTGTCAGATCAAAGTACTGCATTTAGATGCTGCCTGTCTGTCCGACCACGTCAAACTTGAATCAATAGTAGTTGTTGTCTTTTAGATTGTTAGCTGTTTGACGTTTGGCCGATTTTTCTTGCCTCTGAAATAGAGTGGTTGGCTGCAAACGAACAAACTCCTTTAGCCAAGTGGCTGCTAATCGAATTTTCCAGCAGAAACACTGCCAGAAGTTGCTAGGTGGTGGAAGTGATTGATTTACTAACGTAAACAGCATGTTGCTACACTAAACAACCACCACTACCTACCTAAATAAAATATAGTAACCTAATCTTCTATATGGTATCTGAGTCATCAAAATCTTCAACACGTGGTTAACAGGCATGCACAAGTTAAAGAATGTCAGCATTTCTATACAGTCACAAATTTAGCAAACAGTCACTCTGGAAAATGCCAATTAACACTAATTAAAGGACTAATAGGTGTGAAAATTGTAGAGCCTTGGGCAGAGTAGGGGCTGGGGGCTTACTTAATTAAGCTCTGGGGTAATAATCAAGCAAGTACGGTAGTACATTCAGTTTAGTATACAGCTTGTTCTTATACGGTGCCTCAAGCTAGATCTGAACATAAGTTATATTGGAGCAACAACTGAGTTCAACCAGATTAACATGTCTACCTACTGGTAAACAGTTATTGTGTTCAATTAAATCTAAATGCTAGTGTAGACTAGTTTATTGCTAGTAAGCTTGAGTGTCAAGCCCATTGTCAAGGTTACAGCCAAGATGTCCAAGATTGATCAAGAGAAGCTATACATATTGCTGTGTACATACCGTATTGCATCATTGGGATTTTGTATCAGACATGTAGGACTACTAATAGAGAGCATATTTTAATGGCTAGACTGAGCTGTCGTGAAATACTACTTCCTATGCTTTCGTAAGCGACTTGATGAATGGGACAAGATGGAACCAGCTAGACTCGCAAAGCAATGAAGTGAAGCTGACAGATTATAGCATCAACAGTTAACAAAGATTGGCTTGTGTTCAGTTGATATTGTAGACTTACTTTGAAATATTTACGCAGTTCCATGCTGTACTTCATGATTATTTGTCTCTGTAACGTTGTATAATTTATTCATGTATAGCATTTACAAGTACCTTACACTTCAGTGGAATATTTGATAAAGATTCAATAAATTAATTTTGTGGTGTCATAGATTTTGCTGTCTGCATTAATCATGTGTAGTAGTTGCCTCTAACAGTGTCAAAGTATCACTTGTTTCTGTAAGCTACAGTACGAATTATAGTAAAGTGGCCCAAAATGTAGCAATATGCTAGAGTTGTTTCTCTAGACAAAGTAATTTAGGTTTTTACAAAGGCCACTCTGGCGGGAGACCGGCTGGACACTGGACCCTACTCTGGCTTGTGCTCTCATCCTTTTAGAATCTCTAATCCCAGAGTGATGGACGGGCATGCATGCATTCAAATTTGCTAATCTTATACTGAAATGTAGTGCTTGAGCTAATGGCCGTTGTCTTGGCAGGTTACCCTCAATCTCGGGGAAGGAGACGACGTTGAAATCCTCAGGAATGTTCGGAAAACTGCTGGACGGTCGAAGAAACTAGTTGGTGAACTACAACAACTAAAGGCCGGCATCTACTCGCTAGAAAACGACCTCAGACACTTATAAGGTACAGCATGTTACTCATGGTGTTATAGTATGATGGCATTGCAGACCTAGAATTTGTTATTCATCTATACTATAAGTAATTTTATATGGGAGCCAGATTTGGTGTTAACTTGATGCTTTAGTTGCGTTTGCTTACCATGGAGAAAACAAACAGAGTCATCCACTGTAACCTTTCTGGCGTCGTATCTGGTTGCTAAGCGTGATACTCGTAGTCGACTAGTTAGCGCCAATTTAGATGGGTGAATCCCGCATTCGAACGGCACTGGAGAGCTTCTTTCCGCGCACAGGTCTATGCGGTTCGCTTTGCGGCTAGTTTCATACGTTCTCATCAGTGCGGTTGACGGTGGGCGGCTTCGGACGCTAATCACTTTGCCGATTCTACTTCTACTTTGCCGTCGTATTGTAGTCCAGTCAGAGGTCTTACTCAAGCCGACATGAGACTTTGCTGTATCTTCACTTCCTTTTGGCAATTGCTCGTTTTATTTTCTGTTTTTCAAACTATTTCAACAGATGACGACGATGATGATGATGACAACAAGCAGCAACAGCAGCAACAACAACCGAACGCTGCAGCGAAATTTGTAATGCGGACGGACAACGGAGACGAATTCGCTAATCCGAATGGTTGCTCTGGTGTTTGCCCCCCGGAATCTTCGCTCGTGTTCCAAGGAGGGTGTGCATGCAAATGCAGGCCTTCGTGGACCTGGAGACAAGACGTTGGAAAATGTGTGTTAGAATCAGGTTTGTCATTTTTGTTTTCCTAATGAACTTTGCGTTACTGCATGAGATTTGCATGAGTTGCTCACTTTGATTTGACTGCAGGTTGCGAATTTTCTGTGGTCACTAATTCTCATGTGCCAACAATGCTGTTTGATACAACCGTTAACCAATACCTAAAACCAGACCATGTCGTAATGAAAAACGGAAAGACCGTTTTATCCACCGTAAACTATCATATTCCGTCTTTCCGTCTTATGCGCTTTGATGACAACAGTTGGACATTTCCCCCATTGAACTTGTGGTTTGATTTCTATTTCTCAACGAAGAATGTTCAGTATGAAGCAATTAAGGTGGAACAATGGCTGTTTTGTTATCTGCGATATCTGTAATTTGAGTTCTGACGTGTTTAGTCTCGTGCTAGCAACGATGATTTGCATGAATACTATGACTCTCTAGTCAACTTCACTGTTAGTCGCGGGTTACAGAGACAAGGGTGCTTACTGGTGAAATTTGCAAGACCTGTGACCAGTAACGGTAGGCAACCTCTGTCATGAAGTCACTGATATGTCTTACACGCGCATTTTGTCTCTACATGTAAGGTACAACCAATTTTTCGGTTGTACCACCTTCGTCTGTCCAGGGCATTGCAGGAACGGCAGCAATTGGTAAACCAACAAGCAGTGCTAGCGCAAGTGCGTTAAGCTCGTCTACGACTCCGGTACCGACTACTAGGGTAAGTACCACAGCAAGTTCGCTTGTGACAAGTTATCGAAGCAGTTTGCATCACACTGCCTTTCCAACTCAACCTCGAGCATCCGCTTTAGCCGGAACGAACGGCTCTGTTCACCTCGGTAGAACGACAGATGTACCGACTGAAACCGGTACCGGTAGTGCTACAGTGTCCGGTAAGGTTAGAGTGTCCATGACCGTAACGTCCTCACGGAGTGTGTCGACCATTGCAAATCAACCTACCACACCTAGTAAGTCAGGCACCGTGTGGTATCGTGATTCGAGATTGCAGACTTCGTTCCCATCGGTCACTCCGTCTGTACCATCTATCACTTCTCATTCGACGTCAAGCGGCAAAGAAGACGTTACGTTGCCGGCGTTAACGTATGACATTGCAACTACATCAGTTACGTCGCAAACGAGTCGCAACGTCGATTTTTCAGACACGACTACTGGTACTGATAGTCTGTCGACATCTTCAACTGTTTTCGAAGCGGGTCAGCGAACAAAAGATTTACCTGATGGCAATTTCTATCCAAGTTCAATGCCAGTACACACTATGACCGCCCGCCCGCCCGTGACTGATTCAGTGACCGGTTGGACAACCGCCGATGTCACACCGAGTGAGAACAAAGGCCGGTCAGTCGACAAAGATAATGGGATAGACGTTATACTGCTGGCTTGCTCTGTTGCTAGTGCTGTCGCTTTCTTACTGTTGCTAGTCACTGTGATTGTGGTGGTTTGCAGGAAGACGGCCTGCATCAAAAGGAAAGGTGCGCGTCACTTTTCTATGTCGCATATGCAACGCAGTTTCAGTTATTGCTTTATTGATAGGTCGGATACAAGATGGAAATGGAGGGCACGTGATTACAAACTCGATGCAGCGACTAGCTCCATCTTCTAGGCCCAACCCGATGTCAGCGAATAACATCTCGGGTCCATGTTACAACAGTCTGCCATTACACAGACCACTGCTTCTACAGACGTCTATCGCAACAGTTGACGAGACGACGTTCGCAAGATTGGACGGTTTCAAAACGGTCGATTACGCAAGCGCACCGGTGTACGAAGAACCGGTTATTCCGCCTCGCCTGGCGTCCGAGGAAAGCAGCCTTGCTTACGAATCACTTGACATGCTACGTTTCCAACCACGCGGTTACGAGTGTCCACAAACTGTTTATACTAATTCTAATGCCGTTGCTGCACAACTGTAACAAAATTTGTATACTGAAGCAAGCACTTCCCTTAATTTTAAAAAATTTCAAAATGTCTAGAGACGGACAGAAAAGACACGTCAATGAAATATATTGAATACTAGCCATTACATTTTTGCGTGCATCTTAAGAGCGTCAGCAGCGAACAATCAATGCTCTGGCCTTAGTACCTCGTATACATGAACAAGTCTTAGTAAATCACAATATACAAACTGGTAGTTGAGGATGAGTCGCTAAAGGCAATACATTTCAAAGTTGCTCATGTTGCAAAATTTAGATACAGCACATTGTCATATACTATTCTCACCATATAGGTAAGCAAACAGCTAGCGGTGCTAATACTAGTAGTGGAATAGACGCGGATTCGTAATATGCGTCACAGCGGTAAGTAATATCTTTTGACTAGAAAGGTGTAATATAGGAAACACCTAATACTTGGGAAGTAAAATGGTGCTATCAGAAATTGCTTTTGCCAAATGCTTTTTATTGATTCTCTGTTCCTCGGATTTCAACCACTACTGCAGGAAGACGTGGAAGATTCGTTGACATCCTGTCTTGTTGGAAAATTTTAACAGTTACATAGTCACCCACTGCATATGGTTGTCGTTTGGCCCGTTTGTTTTTGGAACGCTTGTACATTTGCGTCTCTGCTGATCTGATGTAATTGCCTAGCGCTCTCTTTCTTCTTTGTAAGTGTTGTCTATTTGTTCCTATCAAGCCACCTGCATTAGAAAAAGAATTACGTATGTATGTTTTATATCTGTAGATCCCTCTGAGGTTTCAATATGATCATTGCCATTGCCTAATTGAAATGTTCTGTCTGCTAGAACCAATACATTTGTAAGAGTAAGGTCAATTACTGGTAACATTAAATAGTTACTGTACACGTAGAAACTTTGTCCATCTCCAGAGAGCGTTCCTCAGATGAATCAATGCCATCATCTAACAATGAACATTATACGAGTACAATAAATAGAAAAGCATATGGTAACTGTATCATTTATCATCAGCCAATGAAAGAGTATCGGAAATGTCTCGATGTCATCATTGTCATTGTCTGGAAGAGAGGCGATGGTCATTGCCAAATTGACAAGTGCTGTCAGCTAGCAGCAATAGATGATAGTAACAGCTAGGTTATCTAGTTTCTGTCAAACGTTTCAACATTCACACGCGCGCGCGCGCACACACACACACACACACACACACACACACACACACACAGGACTTTCACACTACCTCTACAAACTCTGGCCATCTCCACATCATCTTTATCTTCTTCATGAGGAGAATTATTGCTATCATCTATTAAACACCAATATACAAGTAAAATTTGAAGAGTGTTATGTAACTGCACCATTTTACGTTTATCCAATGTAGGGGATAATTCATATTTTTTCAGTCACAGTTGCTACTTTTAGCCAGTTGCCAAGCAAAGATCTTGGTTACACTACCCTGTTATAAAGCTAGCAAACATTACAATATACATTAATTACATATTCTTGATTAATTAAGTTTGCAACAGAAAGTTAACAGCAGCCCCAAACAGATATCTGTTAGAAGTGAGGAGAATTGCTAAGTCAATTTCAAATCTAATACTGCACACGTACAAGACATTACAATACCTGTCATACACAGACAACTAGACAAGCAGGCAGACACATACGCACGCACATGTAATTTATGATCAGACACATCTGACCTTTGGTGCAGGCAGACAAAGCACTTCTTTCAGCACAAGCACGGGGAGGTCAATTACAACGAATCCCTTGCTACGAACGTAGAATCTGAAACGAGGGCTGTCAACGCGCGTGTTTTCCATCTCCTCTTGCCAGAACTCGTCGGATTCGGATAGCCTTGTCTTCACTAATTATTTTCGAGTTCTGTTTCACTAAAACAGTTTGAAGAAATTTGAGGAAGCTGTCACGACGGTGATCGGCCATGTTTAGAACTAACGCGCAGGTTCGTCTAGAATTTCGCGCGACTGTTCGCGAATGGGTTAGCCGGTATGAGAAACCCCGAATGGTCTGGATCCTACTTGGTCGTACAGTGTACTTATCAATGATACTGAATGAATTTGACTAGTGGTAAACAGAAGCTAGTTGGTGACTTGTTCTCTAGCAACTACTTTGAGTACTTATTCAATGGAGCTCAAACAAAAGTGATTGAGAGTGTGAACGCATACGTAGACGCACGACTTTACTTCGGCAGGCGTCTGCGACTCAGCCATGCCTCATCTTACTAGTACGTACAAGTGTAATTTTTCAAGATCACGTGACAATACGGGAACTTGAAAAAGAAGATGAATTCTATCAGCGAAGAATCAGAATCGGACGATCAATCAGTTACGAACTCTGACGACGAGGTAGCCGATTTTCTAGTAGTAGGTGTAACTTTTCAAACTGTATTTTGCTGTAGCTTCGGAAACAGTTTGCAAGTGGTGTACTGAAACCGGGCTTGAATATCGCAGGCTTTTCAGCCACGCATGCCAAGAAGATATGTATAAACAACATAGTAAGATGTTTCTCATTGTTATGTCTTTACTGTCGGTATCTAGGGTAATTCTAGACCAGACACTCATGGTTGGTGAACAGAATTTTTGTGACGACTTAATTAATTAATTAATCAATTACTTGATAATTACGTGTAACCAATTATTTTAAAGTTTGTAGTTTAGATTGTCGAGATTAAGACTTGGAATTGTCTCTAATGATTAAGTGCAATTTCAGAATAGGTTTCATATTTTTTAGACTTGCTATTGTTTATGGCAGTGGAACTAATTGTGGTCTCAGCCTCAGAATAGTTGGTCCCAGGCGACAACCATTACTGGTTAAAGTGTTTCATCTATTTATTGCTAGCATAATGTGCAAGTAAAGCTTGAACATCAACATGTTACCTAACTCAACATTGTTTGAATTTGTCAATCTCACCCTTGTAGTTTTAATTAAGGACTAGAATTTTAAAGTTTTTCTCTGAAAAAGAAAGATCTGTAGGGATTGTATAAAAAGTAACAGAAATGAGATCTCTAGATAATATGATTCAAAAGCCAGACATCATTAGTGAATCCTTCCAAACCCCAAAATGAATCCGAGGCTAGCAACTGTTTCTTAGGTTGTTAGATGATTAGTGACCAAAACAATAATAGGATATAGTACACGACGTACAAACATTTCATTTTGTTGATTTTGAGAAATTTTTGTCTTCATTTACTGTTTTCTAAGCGTGCAAAAAAAGATGGCTACGCCCCACAAAACTCAAAAACCTGGGCAATCCATGCATACAGGGTACGGTAGTACCGTACCCTGTGATACTGTCTGTAGTCAATTGTTTAACAATATTTAGTGTTAAGGAATTGGAGATGTATGGCTTATCTATGCCGTTCATGAAGTTGCAAACACTCAGTGGAACGAATATTGCTGTCTTCATGGCTTTAGTACAGTGTGGGATGAGCATGATGAATTAAAATTATGTTGACTAAGTCGATGGCTGAACACTCGTAGATTGCATTTATGTCTAGTCTAACCACAACATAACATTTCAAATAAGAATGTTTTGCAGAATGGCAGTGTTCTCTCCAGGATATTTGGCTATCTGGCAGAACAAAACTTATTGCCCAAAGATCAAGCCAGATTAAATACTATTGTGACGCCTTATGCTGGTGCATGGCTCAGAGCAGTCCTAAACCCTCAATTTAGTCTGACCATGTCTCATTATGAGTTTACGGTAGCTATTTGTGTATGGCTTGATATTGAAATGTTTCCATCTACTCTTAACATTTTAAGACATTTGTGTAATCATTTTCTAGATCCTTTTGGAGGTCATCTGCTTGGATGCGGCCATAATTATCAGAATCTAAAATGTCATGATGTTTTGAGACATTTCATATACCATGCCCTCGTAGTTTATAACAGAAATACCGCGAGAGAACAGGATGCTCTTGGGAGTTTCTCAAGAGGTCAGGAAATGCCATTTACCTGGATTTCTTATCTGGTCACCCGGATTTCCTATCTGGTCATCTGGATTTTCTATCCGGTCACTCAGATTTCCTCTCTGGTCGCCCCGGTTACTTTGACGTGACAGTTTGGAATTCATTTCAGGACACATCTGTCCTTAGTTCAGCAGTTTGGGCCGGCACTACTGCATATGCTGGTTAGTCAGAAATGGATGAGCATCATGAGGATGCTGTCATAGCCTCTGGCGGCCCTTTATATCCTATCTTTGTTGAAATTTTTGGGTTTTGGACTCCCTCAAGTGTGAAAATTCTCAAGTCCATTGCTTCAAAGACAGCGACGGCCAACAACGTTCCGTTTTAGTTGGCAGTAATGGAACAATTATTTGTAACATAGAAAGACAATGCTAGACTTATACAAAGTAGTTTTGTTCAGTCAGACAGTGATCTCTAACATCTTCCAACATGCTAGGATATTTGTCCAAGGGCTAGGCTTTGTTATATATATATATATATATATATATATATATATATATATATATATATATATATATATATATATGATGGCATGTCCACTGATAACAGTGATGACTCTCTTTAGTGTCCTCTGTGTCTCTGGTGGGATTTAACACCTGCTTTTGAACGGCATTCCTTTCCACAAGATTGACAAACAAATGACTTGTTGGTAGGAACAATTTGTTCTTTCCGTTTCTGACGTTGAGCTTGAAGATGTCTAATACGATTTTCTTCAAACTGTTGGAGTGATGAATGGCAGAGAGATCTCCAGTTTGTTCTATCACTGGATAGTTTCTCAAAATGCAGGAAGTCAATCCCACAAGATTTCATATTAGCCTTGATAGAATCTTTATAACGTAATTTAGGACCACCTTGATGACGATGGCCCTGTTCCAGTTGACCAAAGAGGAGTTGTTTGGGAATTCTATCATTAGGCATTCGAGACATGTGACCAGCCCAGCGAAATTGGCATTTCATAACAAAAGATTCAATGCCACTGATGTTGCAACGAGATAACACTTCTGTGTTGGGTATATAGTCAGTCCACTGGATTCCACATATGCGGCGAAGACATCGCAGATGAAAACTCTCCAAACTTTTGAGGTTACGACGAAGAAGGGTCCATGACTCGCATCCGTACAACAGAACTGATAAGACTACTGCTTTGTAAACTGCAACCTTCGTGGTCAGTTTGATTTCATGCCTTTGCCAGACTCTGTTGTACAATTTACCAAAAGCAGCACTGGCCTTTGATATCCTATGAGAGACATCTGCATCAACAGTTGCATTATTCGAAAGGAAACTACCCAAATACTTGAAATTGCTGACATAAGACAATGGGTGATCACCAATCATAACTGGAGGACGGTTATAGTTTGAGCCTGGACGTGGTTGAAAAAGCACTTCTGTCTTTTTCAAGCTGATACTCAAGCCAAAACGTTTAGTTGATCTGTCTAAACAGTTGACAATGTGTTGAATGTCTTCATATGTGTAACCAACTAATGCGCAATCGTCAGCAAACAAGAGTTCTCTCAGTAGACTCTTAGAAACCTTTGTTTTGGCTTGTAAGCGCCTGAGATTGAATACACCTCCAGTAGTTCTAAACTCAACTCGAACACCCTCTCGGATGTTCTTGAAGGCATCATTTGAAACCATGGAAAAAAAATGCTAAAAAGAGTAGGTGCTAGAACGCAGCCCTGTTTCACTCCGTCGTTTACTGCAAACATTTCTGACTTTGACCCATCCTCGACAACACAAGCCATCATACCAGTATGAAAGGCTTTGATTAGATTCACAATCTTTACCGGGCAGCCAAGCCTCAAAAGGACTTTCCATAAGCCAGTTCTATCAACCGAGTCAAACGCTTTGACCAAGTCAATAAAGACCATAAATAGATCCATGTGCTGTTCACGACACTTTTCTTGAAGCTGCCTGGCTGAAAAGATCATGTCGGACGTACCACGACCAGAACGAAAACCACATTGGCTTTCAGGAAGGATACTCTCTGAAAAGTTTGAGACAAGACGATCAAGAAGAACTCTGGCCATAATTTTGCCAGCAACAGACAACAAAGAGATCCCACGGTGATTGTTGCAGTCAGATTGACTACCTTTTTTCTTGTATAGATGGATTATGTTGGCATCTTTAAAGTTCTGGGGTACATCTTCGAGTTCCCAGCATAGACGAATGAAATCACCTAGTTTGAACAACAGCAGTTCTCCTCCATGTTGAAAAATTTCAGCAGGTAGGCCGTCAGCACCAGGAGATCTATTCCTTGACATTTTCCTGATAGCTTTATTTATCTCATTGTTAGATGGTGGTTCACAAGCTACAACTAGATCAGGCTGTTCATCAATGCTGTCAATAGCTTTTTGTGAAATAAATGTTGGATGATTCAAGATGCTTGCAAAATGCTGACCCCAACGAGTCAAAATTTCTCGTCGTCCATAGAGAAGCCTGGAGTTGTCAACAGATTGTAGAGGTGCGATTGTCTTTACACTTGGCCCAAACACCTCTTTTAGGCCTTGATAGAAGCCACTAGAGTTATGCTGGTCAGCAGCTAACTGAAGCTGTTCTGCCTTCTGTAACCACCATTTGTTCTTCATCACAGAGAGCCTAGCTCTTGCTGCTTTTCTTGCATGATTGTAGGCATCAGCAGTGCTTTGATTGCGTTTATCTGATAACCAGACATGATGCAAGTGATGCATATCATCAAGGAGATGGCTGATGACAGTGTCATTTTGATCAAACCAATCCTGGTGCTTCCTATCAGGCTTGCCAAGTAGTTCATAAGAACCGTTGTGAACAACTGAGTGTAAACTTGACCGTAATGCATCCAGGTTGCTGGCTGAATCATAAGATGGAATATACAATTCTTGCAGCTTTGTGGTGAGTTCGTTTTTCAGCCGAAGACTGGTAGAGGGATCATTTAGCTGGCTGACATTCAATTTTCTAAATCTCTGGCAAGACTGATGAGAAACAGTTTTCTTGACAGAAAGTGAAAGCTTACTACGCACCAATCTATGGTCAGAAAAGACTGAGGCAGAAGCTCCCCGCATGACTCTAGTGTGACGAACATCACTGATATCTCTCTGACGAATAATAATGAAGGCTATCTGGTGCCAATGCTTTGATCTAGGATGCATCCAGGTGGTCTTGTACTTGGTTTTCTGTTGAAACAGTGTGTTGGTGATTACAAGCTGGTACGTAGAACAAAGTGACAACAAAAGTGACCCATTACTGTTCTCTCTTCCAATGCCGTGTTTACCAAGCACATTTTTCCATGTGCAATGATTGCTACCAACTCGAGCATTGAAATCACCTAGGACGAGCAGTTTGTCCTTCTTTGGCACAGCACCAATAATGTTACTCAAATCATCATAGAATTTCTCTTTGATTTCTTCGGAGGCGTTCATCGTTGGAGCATATGAACTGACCAAGGTTAGAAATTGACCACCAGAAAGAGGTAGGCGAAGTGTCATTAAACGATCATTTATTCCCCTTGGTAGGTTGTCGAGACTACCCACCAAGGAGGATTTGACAGCAAAACCTACACCCGATTGTCGTGTCGCATTTGAAGGACGTCCTTTCCAAAAGAATGTGTAACCTGTACCGACTTCCTCAAGTTTTCCTTCATCCAACAGATGGGTTTCACTTAAAGCAACAATATCAATGTCATAGCGACGAAATTCCTTTGCCAGAATGGCTATTTTACGTTCCATTTGCTGTTGTGTGTCCAGAAGTGAACGAACATTCCAACAGGCAACAGCGAGGTTATGCTTCACTTTATTTCGACCGCAATATTGGATGCCCACCCAACCGCGGTAAGCTGGTAGGGACAAAGAGGGTGAGCTTTGTTTAGGCCACCTTTTCTAGGCCCTTTCTCGAGTGAGGTGGGCAGTGCTATCACTAAATAGTGCTGCCCAGCCATACCAGCAGGACCGAGTGTGAACTTCACCCCCGCTTAATTCACAAACGACCATCTTACTGGTACCACTCACGTGCAGAATCATGGCTAGCGACTCCCAGCGCCATCCTACGCCTGCCGTCGTCACCATTCCTCCATCGCCGTGAGACTTTGGAAGAAACAGAAAAAGAAAAATTCCAAGAAAAACAAAAAGCGACACAAAAAAGAAACCTGCACGTGGAATAGATTAAAGTGAATAAGGGATGTGCATGCCCAGATTCACTCTCTCGTCTTGAAATGCCTTCTATCCACTGGGGCTAGTAATAGCAACAAGTAGAAAAGCGGAACAAGATGCAGTGGCTTGCCAGAAGCACGTTTCGGTCTGTGCAACTGCCAGAAAAGTATGCCACATTACCCTGCTGGAGTGCCTGATTCTTGCTGTAACTGTGAATGCCAGCCACACCAGACTTCCAAAATTTACCGTCACATTTTGCAGAACTTACAAAACAAAGACAGTAGCATATTGGCTTAATGCTCCTATAGCTGTAGATTGTCACACCACTGAGTTGCATTTGGCACTGACGTTTTTTAATTGGCGGCCAGTACTCGCCATGTCATAATGTCGTTATAAAGCTTTGTGAGCTTTTCATTGAGACAAAGGTGCCACCCCAGACTCACTCACGCTCTGCTAACATTACCGCTGTTGGTCCGCGACTGCTTATTTGTCAGGGAGTACCCTGCTTATATCGCAGCTAACCTTTATATCTAAAGGCTGTTCCACTATCCGCCACCAGTGGACGCTCCCAGTAGCAGACAGCTCTGCCTTGGGATATATATATATATATATATATATATATATATATATATATATATATATATATATATATTGTCTCTCTGTCTTCTTAATGACTCAGCGTTCATGCCGGTACATGAAGAAAATGATTGGACTAAGCATTCTTCCTCTTTCCCTGGTGAAGTGTAATGCCGGCATCATCTTGCAAGTCTTTTACCACCTACTAGTTCTGTCTCGTCCTCTGTTTCTTCTACACAACATTCCTTCCAGAAGGCTCTGGATGATGCTTTGAGATCCAGCATTAAAGTCAGCCTTGTTAGTCTGCGAGAACAGGCATGTTTCAGTGCTGTCGCATATCCTCATGCGGGGGCTTGGTTGAGGGCAATCCCCAACTCAAGTCTAGGCCTGGCCATGTCTCCGCGTGAATTTGTGACTTCTTTGCGTTTGCATTTGGGAATTCCGATTTTTCCAGCACCCCCACACTCAGTCCGTTGTGTGTGCGGTCATGAATTGGACATGTTTGGTGACCATGCTCTTGGCTGTGGTCCTCTTCGGATTAAGCGACATGATGCCTTATGTGACGTCATCTTCCACTGGTTGCTCTTAGACAACTCCAATCTTCCACTGGTTGCTCTTAGACAACTCCAATCTTCCACTGGTTGCTCTTAGACAACTCCAATCTTCCACTGGTTGCTCTTAGACAACTCCAATGTTCGTCGAGAACAACGCTGTTCCTCTCATTCTATGACAAGACCAGGTGACTTTTTCCATTCCGACTTTTCCCTAGGCAAGGCTTCTTATTTCGACATTTCCGTGAGGAATTCGTTCACTCCCTCTCACCTTATTAATGCTGCCATAAAAGCTGGTGCTGCTGCTGAGGCTGGGGAAGTGGACAAAGATGAACGCCATCTTGCTAACGTTTCAAGTTATGGCTGTTTGTTTTACCCTCTTGTGGTGGAATCATACGGAGAGTGGGCTGCACATAGTCTGGAGGTGTTGAGATCAATTGTCAAGAAGTCTCTTCTATCATCTGGCTTGTCTCTGGGCCAAGCTTCCAGGCAATTTCACGAACAGTTATCTGTTCGTTTATGGCAGTACAATTCAAGACTGATTAGTGACTATTTGCCTAATTATTATGACTTAGACTCTTTGTGCTTTCGTCCTTAGGGCGGATATGTGTTATCTGTGTTATCTGTATTATATACAAATATATGATATATATATTGTGAAAAAAAATATATATAGATATAGATATATGTATTGCTATAAGGGTAAGATAATGAAGAGGCAATTGTGAAAGGTGGAGAACGACCATTTTATCACCCAATATACCTGTGACATCTGTGGTCGTGTATATGGATTACATATTGGGCTATTTTGGCGCAGACAAAGCCATAATGAGATTTATTGAAATCGACAACTCAGTGCATCATGAATAGCCATGAAGAAATATGGCTTTCAACAATTGTCTGTTAAACACTGCACTTGATAACTTCATCTTCTTCTTGTTACTTCATTCGCTTCTGGAGTTGACTTTTGGCAATTTGTACTCTTGGAAATGTTTCTGAGACGAGTTTATGACATCTCTCATATTTCAACATAGTTGTTGAAGCTAATATGTATAAGCATGGTAGTTTTCTTTTTACTGTTAGAGATTTTCCGAGACTAATTATGCATTACTGGTGCAAATATACTTGGCATATCAACAACTACAGCAATGATGTGAATTAGATTTTTTGTTGTAAGCATTTACAGTTTTCTGATGCATTCTTTGTGTCACACTACTTTGCACATTATTATTGGCTACACTTAACAAATATAGTTATTTTCTATTTTATAGATTTATTATTTAACCCAATTTAAGAGCATGTTTACGTAATACTGTGATCAAACACAATTATCTCTCTTGACTTAGAGGTATAAATGAGTACTTGGTCTTAGACTGAGGGTGGACAGACTGCTGGCTTTGGCAGTGGTAACATCTGCAACATACCTGAACGGGTGAGATGCACTACGCTCACACTCAATGTGTCTGCCACAGTCAGTGCTGTTGGATAACTATGGCCAAGCTCCAGGAGGTTAGTCAGCACAAGCCCATTAAGCCGCCTTTACACGGGCCCAACTTGAACTGAATCCGGGATTGTGTGTTTACACGACAAATATTCAGGCCAAGGTGGGCCCTCGAGGCCCACTGACACGGCTCTCTGTCAAATGCCAGGTCAGGCTCTAGTCATGATATACTTTGCCCATCATTGACTAGTGTGCAAAACGCGGCCAGGGTCGAGCCCGGGACACAATTTATTAGGGACTGTGTAAATGCGGCTATTGTGTCCTAGGCTCAACCTTGACCCGTAGTCTTGGGCCCAGTCCTGTTTTGGTCGATAGCCACCATCGGCATCACAGCTAGATGCACAGGGTATGAAGTGCGTGTCAGTCGTGTGGCCTGCAAACAATGGTGGGACGAAAGAGTGTACTATGGACTGACGAAGAGTGACGGCACTTATAATGAGAGCATGCAAAACCAGTTCAATGGCATGACTAAAGTTACTTAAATGCATGTGAGATGAATTTACGATCTTCACCATGATTAACTACATGTGCATGCTCATCAATGATGGGCGGAGACATACCGTGACTGAGGCCTCTACCTGGTATTAGAAAGTGAGGCGTGCTCATGAGCCCAGGGGCCCACCTCGACTCGAATAATTGTCGTGTAACACATTGTCTCAGGTTCGGCCCGGGTTAGGCCTGGATCCCTTTAGATTAGTGCACGGAGGGTCAGTTTTTATGTGCGAGGTCAGCTGCTTTTGTAATACTGATGGGCTTGACATTTGTCCATTTTTGTGATCTAAGTAAAACTTGTTTGTGGGAGTCCATTTTGACGGGAAAAGAGACGAATGCATTATTATGTGTTGACAGCAAACCTTATACCTCTTTAGTTAGTTTATTGATTTTGATGATTTGCTGTTTGACATTAACAGTGCAACAATGAAAGAACTTTGGCTGCAGGTGAAACCTTATTTGGTGATCAAAGTATGCATACTTCACATCTGTTCTGCATAAGATGACCATCTTCAGGGCTTTTTGTGCAGACAAGTTTTCATATTTTATTCACCTAATTGCATTGTTTAAGAAAGATGTATACAGAACATTGTTGCTAATTAGACTCTGATTTTTATTTTGCACTCACACTGTCTATTGAACAAGTTTTTGCTTGACTAAGAATAAACTAGTTTAAGAATATAAATGTCATTTTAGACTACTATTTTGTTTATCATTACCAAGCATACCAAAATTACAGTGCTACTAGTTTGCAGCACTTTGAGCTCAGAATGACTGATTCCTAAGTGTATTATTGGTACTAAAGCATGTACACAGTTGATTACTGCATGTGGTTTGTTTCTGATCAATTTATAGGGGGCAATGCAAGAGAAACTGACTGCACTAACATCACCTGTTTCTTGGCTGGAACGGCTGGATGTTGCCTCAGAGTGCCACATTGAGCAGTCAGCTCAAGAGGAGAATTCTAAGAAAGTTTCACAGATTCATGACGATTTTAATAGAGAAATGGCTTTGTAAGTCTACTAGTGTAAATGGGTTATGCGTTCAGCGTGAGGGAAGATTCAACTCTTGTAGCTATAAACAAGCATTGGCTGCAGTTCAAGTAGCACTGCCACAGCTTCATGATCTAGATGTGACAACACAACGACCTGGTGATTACTTTGCGGAAATGGTCAAATCTGATGATCACATGAAGAAGGTAAGAGGACAACTGCAGGACATGCTAGCAATGTCAGTGTCACAACGGCTTTGATATGGGCAGGTGAGAGAAAAGCTGCTTGTTAAAGAGAAGGCGATTGAGAGATCAGAAAAAGCGAGGAAACTCAGGGAAATCCGAAAGTATGGGAAGAAGGTGAATTATAGTTTATAGTTTTTGTGCTATTGACTATATGTGTGACAGTGTCAGGGTTAATTAATTAAGATGATATCACATTGTGGTAGGTGCAACGACAAGTTTTGGAACAAAGGCAGAAAGAAAAGAAAGAGGCAATTCAAGCAGTAAAAAAGTACAGAAAAGGTAGTGTCATGGGCAGTTAGTGTTGCAGATATCTAGGTCTCCATCTTATCATCTGTGATCTCTTAGGCCATCAACAGAAGCCAGAATTTTTGAAGAATGATAGTGATGAATTTGGAGTTACTGCAACCACGACCAACCAGGCTGGAGACAAACAGAAATTTAGGTAATGTTAATAAGTATAGATGTACTCACTGTCAGTGTTGATTACTAATTGTTTGTGATTTAACAGAAAATCAAACAAAAGGAAATTGAAGGTAAGCAAAACAATAAATAGTTTATATTACGTTATCGGTAGAGTCAAGCATTAATCGTCATATGTAAACATGGCAATAGATGAAACAGCAGCTTATAAAGAATCATTACTAAATATAGATGTGTTTCAATATCATTTTTCTCTTAAAGGATTTATTGGGCATTTGTTAGGCAAATGATTGTGTAATCAATAGTGATTAAGCAATGTGTTCTCAGATGCTCATAGTTGTCATCTAGGTCATCTGTCATTACTTAGTGAATATGTAATAATGCTGCCTAGTCTTTCTGCGATCGTAGATGATACAGACCTCTCACACTTGCACTCTACGGTTGTGAGTCTTGTGGCTGGTGAGATACAAACTAGAATACATACTGTTATGATACAGTTAAAGCTTGGGTATCACCCACATTTAGATGGGTTATGGGCAACCTGGAAATATGCTTGGGTATGTGTCTGTTTGTGTGCACTCTGAATCTCCTAGGCTTCAACTAAAGCCTTGATTTTGATGTATTAGGACAAGAAATTTGGACTTGGTGGTAAAAAACGTGGAGTGAAGCGAAACTCTGCAGTGTCTTCTGCTGACATGTCAGGCTTCAAGTCTGCAAAGCACAGTGTACCATCAAGAAAAGCGAGAAAGGCAAGTTTTTGTTTCTAATTCTACTCCATGGTTATGTTGAGAACTACTGTTATCCACAGGCTCTTACTTCGAAGCCTAAGCGACCAGGCAAGTCACGTCGAGCCAGGCAAAGACAGAAATAGCTTTCACTAGTGTGAGCCATGTACTTGCAGTTATTAAGTCAATCTTATAATGAAAGATTTGTAACTACTTCAGTCTTTTTGCGAACTGAGAAAACAAATTACAGTTTGGTGCAATAGAGTTACAATATAAAGTGAAAGCAGTACAAAGCAACTCACTATAAGTTCACTCTAGGCATACAGATGACATGGTTACTGAAAATTAAATAAATGCAAGGAAACCATTTACAGATGTGATAAAACAAGCAAACAGTGTGTCTGTGATTTTAATACAACAATTACTGGTGGCAGGTAGAACCTCGACATGTTCGAAGTTGGTTGAGTCTTTTCTTTAGCTGCATGAGATGTTCGTTGCTCAACTGATGTACTGTGTTCTTCAGTTGCCATTGGTCAGTTTTGAGATTGTAATATTCTGAATATCCAGTGAGAGTAAATTCACAGTAATAGTCATTTGTCGTGTCACTTATTGTTCGAAGACATGTGTATGTGTTGTTCGTGGCATCTATTTCATGGAATCTAGTTTTTTGAGGAGGTGGGCAGTTACTTAGTCCACATGGTGGGTGGCCCTCTCCATGATAATCCACAAGAAAATCACTTCTCCAAGTCTTAGTGACATTTGTACTGACTAGTGTTAAGAAAGATCGGCCATCGATATCGTCAAGAGTTGATGAGTTTGAGCCACTCATTTCTATGATTGTTGGTGCAATGTCGATATTGAGAACAATAGAGTCGATTGTCTTGTTTCTTGGTATATTTGGTCCTCGTACCAACATTGGAATGCGAATGTCATGCTCATATGGTTCTCGTTTGTCACCCGGAATGCAGAACTGTCCCATCTGAAAGCCATGGTCACTACAGTGCGTAGATTAGCATTATACTAGTTGAAGCTTATTACAAGACAATGTAAAATTGTATACCTTGAGTATATGATGTAGGTATTTTGTAGACTGTTTGTGTCTTGTAATGTGTCAACAATGCCAGCCACAAGGTCATCGACAGAACGTAGAGTTCCCCACCGGTTACAGAAGATCATGTCACTATGATTAACAGTAGCCGCATCCATTATGGCTTGTTCTCTGACTAGCCAATGTTTGTCACTTGAATGGAAGTTCCAGTTAGGTGTACGAGGAGATTGTCGTCCAGCATACGTTTTACTGTACTGAGGTGCAGGAGTGAATGGACCATGAGGAGCAGGAGTGGCAGCCACAAGCAGAAATGGTTGGTCTGGATGATTTTTAGTGGCATTGCGAATAAATTCATTTGAACGATTGGCTATTAGGTCTGTAAAGTAGTCTGTGTAGTAATCAACTCCATGTTTCTCTTCGACTCCATTGAAACTCACAGAGTAATTGTAATATTTTGAGTTTCCAACAAGTCCCATCCACACGTTCCAACCAGGGGGAATATACTGCACTCCACCTGTGTGATTTAAACCATACTGATTCAGATATTTGCCAAAGTATCCTGTGTTGTAGCCATTCTGTTTGGCATGAACAGCAAATGCTTGTTTTTCTGGCCCTTCTTGCCAACCAGAACCAGGGGCTGCGCAATTTCCTTCAATAGAGTTATTGACTGCCCCATGATTGTGAATGTAGTGACCAGTTAGGTATGAGGATCTTGATGGACAACATATAGGAGTACTAACAAAAGCGTTAGTAAATGTTACCTGCACAAAAACAAATACATTTCTAATAGCTATGTATAAGTAATAATCTTAGTAGCGTCAAGAATGAGAACTTCAAAATAGTCTTTTGTTATAGCTTACTGTTCTGTGCTTGTACTACTTACTATAATTTTTGTAGTTTCTTATCTTATCAAATTTGTTGCTATTTACCAACTTTGTGACTACTGATATGTTGTATAGTGACGTTCTAAGAGTAAACATACGAATTTGAGAATTGAAATTAAGATCTTTTAATTCAAATTTTAAAATGCCGTAAAAGTAATAGATAGTGAAAGAAGAGATATCACCTTCACTTCATCTCACATCAAGTAGGTCAAATATAAGAAATGCAGTTTAGACGTATTTTTGTTTCTTCCTTTTCTATTGCTTTCATACCATATGTATATATATATATAATTCTTGGAAACAGCGCATTTGCATCTACATTGTGAGATATGCAGAGTAGTTTACAAGCTTTCAGCATTCACACATTACATAGCGATCAGAACCAAGGGCTAAGGATGGTATTAATTCTATCGAGTTAGGTGTTTGACAAATTCTTGTAGACCTTTACACAAATAAAGTCAAGACTTTTATAAAATTGTAACGATGTACTTTTTTAGTTTCTTGTCAGCTCTTTACATTGATTTTTTATTTAATTAACAGTTCTTCCGCCGCTTACGTGAGTCTATTAATTGAAGTATCACACTAGCATGAACATTCAGAAACAACAAGTCAATTGAAACACAAGCCTGACATTTTTATTGCATACAGGCTGGTTGTCTTGTTCTAAACTGTAGTAAGTAGTATCCGTTTCAACTATTGTTAGATATCAACCTCATGTCTTTCTCTGATTTTCTTTTGTCAAGTCTCGTCCTCGATTGCCAGATTATTCCAGTATCTCATACAGTGCAGGCAAAAGTGGGCGTGACGATGAACGCAAAGTGCATAAATAAAGAATTGTTCCAGAGCTGTCCAAGATCAACGGGCGACTGACGATATATTGAAAAATTATATTAGTTATACTTACACCGTTTTCAGCTATTAGCTCTTTTGTTTTTTCCATGGGCTCCATGCCACCAAGGACAATGTCTTGATCGTCGGTCAGAATAAACACAATATTTGGTTGGCCAGATGGTCTGCTCGAGTTCACTGACATCAGAACGACGGCAAATATAGTAACCAGCTTGAACCCCTGCATCGTGTAGCCTCGGATCCCAGACGTTTCTACAGGCGCCTACGTATGTACAGTACAAAAGCACAGAGTAGGCGGGGAAAGGGCAAAAGTGGGCGGGAAGAAAGAAACGTCTGGGCGCGCTTCTATAGAACGCCAGTTCGGAAATAGGCGTATTCACAATAGGCAATTTGATAATCATATTTCCTACATCAACATACTTATGGCACGCGGAACGTGACTTTATTAGGTTAGTCACATATATAGGGTGTAAAACACATATATAGGGTGTAAAACACATATATAGGGTGTAAAACACATATATAGGGTGTAAAACACATATATAGGGTGTAAAACACATATATAGGGTGTAAAACACATATATAGGGTGTAAAACACATATATAGGGTGTAAAACACATATATAGGGTGTAAAACACATATATAGGGTGTAAAACACATATATAGGGTGTAAAACACATATATAGGGTGTAAAACACATATATAGGGTGTAAAACACATATATAGGGTGTAAAACACATATATAGGGTGTAAAACACATATATAGGGTGTAAAACACATATATAGGGTGTAAAACACATATATAGGGTGTAAAACACATATATAGGGTGTAAAACACATATATAGGGTGTAAAACACATATATAGGGTGTAAAACACATATATAGGGTGTAAAACACATATATAGGGTATAAACACATATATAGGGTGTAAAACACATATATAGGGTGTAAAACACACACATATATATAGAGTGTAAAACACACACATATATATAGGGTGTAAAACACGCAAATATATAGGATGTAAACCACATATATATAGGGTGTAAAACACGCATATATATATAGGGTGTAAAACACGCATATATATAGGGTGTAAAACACACGCATATATATAGGGTGTAAACCACATATATATATATATAGGGTGTAAAACACGCATATATATAGAGTGTAAAACACGCATATATATAGAGTGTAAAACACGCATATATATAGGGTGTAAAACACGCATATATATATAGAGTGTAAAACACGCATATATATAGAGTGTAAAACACGCATATATATAGGGTGTAAAACACGCATATATATAGAGTGTAAAACACGCATATATATAGAGTGTAAAACACGCATATATATAGGGTGTAAAACACGCATATATATAGAGTGTAAAACACGCATATATATAGAGTGTAAAACACGCATATATATAGGGTGTAAAACACGCATATATATAGAGTGTAAAACACGCATATATATAGAGTGTAAAACACGCATATATATAGAGTGTAAAACACGCATATATATAGGGTGTAAAACACGCATATATATAGAGTGTAAAACACGCATATATATAGAGTGTAAAACACGCATATATATAGGGTGTAAAACACGCATATATATAGAGTGTAAAACACGCATATATATAGAGTGTAAAACACGCATATATATAGGGTGTAAAACACGCATATATATAGAGTGTAAAACACGCATATATATAGAGTGTAAAACACGCATATATATAGGGTGTAAAACACGCATATATATAGAGTGTAAAACACGCATATATATAGAGTGTAAAACACGCATATATAGGGTGTAAAACACATATATAGGGTGTAAAACACATATATAGGGTGTAAAACACATATATAGGGTATAAACACATATATAGGGTGTAAAACACATATATAGGGTGTAAAACACACACATATATATAGAGTGTAAAACACACACATATATATAGGGTGTAAAACACGCAAATATATAGGATGTAAACCACATATATATAGGGTGTAAAACACGCATATATATATAGGGTGTAAAACACGCATATATATAGGGTGTAAAACACACGCATATATATAGGGTGTAAACCACATATATATATATATAGGGTGTAAAACACGCATATATATAGAGTGTAAAACACGCATATATATAGAGTGTAAAACACGCATATATATAGGGTGTAAAACACGCATATATATATAGAGTGTAAAACACGCATATATATAGAGTGTAAAACACGCATATATATAGGGTGTAAAACACGCATATATATAGAGTGTAAAACACGCATATATATAGAGTGTAAAACACGCATATATATAGGGTGTAAAACACGCATATATATAGAGTGTAAAACACGCATATATATAGGGTGTAAAACACGCATATATATAGAGTGTAAAACACGCATATATATAGAGTGTAAAACACGCATATATATAGAGTGTAAAACACGCATATATATAGGGTGTAAAACACGCATATATATAGAGTGTAAAACACGCATATATATAGAGTGTAAAACACGCATATATATAGGGTGTAAAACACGCATATATATAGAGTGTAAAACACGCATATATATAGAGTGTAAAACACGCATATATATAGGGTGTAAAACACGCATATATATAGAGTGTAAAACACGCATATATATAGAGTGTAAAACACGCATATATAGGGTGTAAAACACACAGGGTGGTCGAAAGATACCTGATCTCAGTAAGGGTACACGTGAGACGTAAGATGAGATGACAGGTGAATAAACATCCGTTTGTAATCGAACAGGAACACTACACCCACATAGACAACTGAAGCCCGAGAATCCAATTGAATTTACAATCTGAGAATGGTGCGCATGTTTTGCTGCTATACAGAGCGAGACCATCCGTATTCCCGCTCTTCTAGAAACACTATAGCTTTGAGTTGCACTAGCGAATTCAAGACATGGGCGGAGTCTTTACAGTTAATTAATTAGGCGACGAATATAGTTTACAACAACTTTGTTTCTAGAGATCAGACAATAGAGTCTCAGTCTGTCTCCGCCGAGGATTGACTGACAATCCGGGAATGACGAGGGCGGAGTGAGACTGGGTCGAGTCTAATCAGACAATACTGAGAAGACTTCATGCAGAACCGCGATATAAATCTAGCGGATGCATCCTTGCCTAGGCAGTTATAGATATGTAAACATTCATTCTTTGCCTGACAAATATCGATAGAATGAATCTGACTGACGAATTCCTCGACCAAATTGATCAATTTAAATTTGGGTCCAGCTGGTTTAGTCTAGTGCTTGCTGTCTGTAAAGCATACGTGCATGTTACCTACACATTAATTAACTAACTAAGCAAGAGGCATCAAGAACAGTACACTCGATCGTCATGATACGGTATTAAGCTTTATCGAATTCTCAATATTTACAAAAACTAGATGTATCAGGAATAATTTTATGGAATAGTTAGACGCATAGAGAGACAAGGCACGTGCCGCTTATCAAAACAATCTTAATTAATGATTAATTAGCTAATTGGTATATACGTTTTAAAGCGTATAGTGTCTCTTTGTGCGAAGAGAGCGTCTTCCGCATCCCAAGAGGTGATCACTAAAGTTTTCTAGAACGTGACCGCAAGTGCAGCGTTCAGCGTTCACCATAAATATACCTACAGTGTATATATAGGCATATATATATATATATATATATATATATATATATATATATATATATATATATATATATATATATACTGTATATACATGCCTATACTGTAGGTATATTTATTCATTTATGCATGCATAAATATATATATATATATATATATATATATATATATATATATATATATATGCGTGTTTTACACCCTATATATATGCGTGTTTTACACTCTATATATATGCGTGTTTTACACTCTATATATATGCGTGTTTTACACCCTATATATATGCGTGTTTTACACTCTATATATATGTGTGTTTTACACCCTATATATATGCGTGTTTTACACTCTATATATATGCGTGTTTTACACTCTATATATATGCGTGTTTTACACCCTATATATATATGTGGTTTACACCCTATATATATGCGTGTGTTTTACACCCTATATATATATGCGTGTTTTACACCCTATATATATGTGGTTTACATCCTATATATTTGCGTGTTTTACACCCTATATATATGTGTGTGTTTTACACTCTATATATATGTGTGTGTTTTACACCCTATATATGTGTTTTACACCCTATATATGTGTTTATACCCTATATATGTGTTTTACACCCTATATATGTGACTAACCTAATAAAGTCACGTTCCGCGTGCCATACATACTAATAGAGCTCGTGGGACAATTCCTCAGGCTCTATTTTTTGTCCTTCGCGTCTGCAGCTAGCTGCTATGGCAATTTTGGAACGCCAAAGAAGCCTTCATCCGATGTTTGCCGAATATGTGGAACACAATTCAGGAAAGATAGGAGGACAAATTAGTCTGTTTCACACCACCGCATGTCTCCACAGTCTTCTGCAAGAAGCTACGGCTCTTGCTGTTCACGAAGACGATGGCTTTTCTCAGTTTGTTTGTACCACTTGCCACAACCAGCTCTTAAAATTTGAGCGTCTCCGTCGTCAGCTTGAGGAAACCAGGACTTTGCTATGTGGTGCTAGCCGTCAAACAGCGATGACTTGCAGATTTAAGAGGAGACGGCGGCAATCTCCAGGAACACCATCAATCCAGCAAACTAGCAAGAAGCCATACAAACCGTCAGCCCCACTTCACCTAGCAGGAACAAGGTGTCTAGCCGTAGGGAAATGACAGCTCTAGAGCTCATCGTGCAATGCAGTAGGATCATTTAGTTTGCTGCAACAGCAGTAGCGATGAACAGCCATCTAGATCCAAGGCTACCAGATCTCTCTTCAACTCCCAGCCGGAAAGAGACCTGCATTTGTTTGGTGTTGACAATTGTGAGGTCACACCTCTCTTGTCTTTGGATGTACACGAGGAAATATCTAGTGATTCTCTTGCCCACTTCGATGTGGACAACACTGGTACAGTTCTGTTTATATCCTGAAAACGTTAGTTTCAACAGGGCTCGTTTTTTCATGCAGGCAGCGGTTCGTTTGAAACAGCACTATCTGCAGAACAACCTCTACGTGCCAGTTCCATAGACATTGAAGCTGTTGCAACTACGGGTTTGCCATCTCAGATTGCTATTTCTTACCCTGATTTTCATGAATCAGACAGGTTAGTCACTGCCTAGACACAAATTAATTAAATTGTCTTTATTGCATGGTTTGTTAACAGAAGTGAAGATGGTGTTGGAAGGAACGACCCTAAGGAATTTGATGCTTTTGTCAAAGTAGGTGCATACTAACTGGAATTAACTCCCTTTTAACCAATTAAAATAAAGTTATAATTAAAAATCTGTTAATTGCCAGCAGCACATGGATGGATATTTGTTACACTGTTGCACTGTTTCATCATGTTGCATAGTGTTCATATATATAATTGCCTTAATGTGATAGAAAAATAATCCTTAAGGCAGTTTAATTAATTATTTATAACACAATCTTTGGATATGGTACTGTACAAATAGTGTATAAGGTTTTATTTTCGTGTTATTTTATTTCGTGTTATTTTCGGTAAATTTTCGGTAAATAGATTTTCCAGGTTTTACTATGTTATGACTTGTGACATGTTGATTGTGATAGTACACAGGTCAAGCGCTGCTATGTTGTACACATGAAATTTTCAAGAGAGACACCTTTAATGTATACTGAGTTTGTACTATTCACACATACCTATCCCAATTAATTTATGTCCTTAAAACTGAGCTCATACCTCATTAAGTATAGTTAGAATGTTCTGTGCATGCTCAACAGTAAAGACTGGAGTTAGAGCTTGAATATATGTCTTGTACGGTAAACAACTGCCCGGCGTTCTCTACGACTGAATGCAGTACATAATCAGAAAGACCTGTTACCAATGTTGGGTGAGTATACAAAGGCTGATCTTCAATTCCAAGCTCTGTCTCCACCTTCATCTTGTCTCCAGAAGAAGAAACTCCAGAAGTTCTCTTTGTTCAGTCTGCAAGTGATGGACTATCACAGGAGAAGAAGTTGCAATAGATGTTTCACCAATCTGAACACTGCAAACCCAGGGCACTGACCTGGGCTTGCACACTGACACTGTACAGAGCATATGTCACAGCAGGTATGGCTGGTGTTTCCTCTGTTGGGGGCTGCATCAAAGACTGCTAGGAGCATATATAGCTTTCTGCCAACCAGAAGCAGGGGCTGCGCAATTTCCTTCAATAGAGTTATTGACTGCCACATGATTGTGAATGTAGTGACCAGTTAGGTATGAGGATCTTGATGGACAACATATAGGAGTACTAACAAAAGCGTTAGTAAATGTTACCTGCACAAAAACAAATACATCTGTAATAGTTATGTATAAGTAATAATCTTAATAGCGTCAAGTATGAATACTTCAAAATACTTTATTATAGTTTACTGTTCTGTTCTTGTACTACTTACTCTAATTTTTGTAATTGGGTACTTTTTCAAATTTGTTGCTATTTACCAACTTTGTGACTACTGATATGTTCTATAGTGACGTTCTAAGAGTGAATATTTGTTCACTGCATTTGAAATTCAAATTAAGATCTTTTAATTCAAATTTTAAAATGCCACAAAAGTAATAGATAACGAAAGAAGAGATATCACCTTCACTTCATCTCACATCAAGTAGGTCAAATATAAGAAATGCAGTTTAGACGTATTTTTGTTTCTTCCTTTTCTATTGCTTTTATACCATATGTATATATATATATATATATATATATATATATATATATATATATATATATATATATGTATGTATGTATATATAATTTTGGAAACGGCTCTATTTGCATCTACATTGTGAATATATGCAGGGTAGTTTACACGCTTCCGGCATCCTTACACATTACATAGTGATCAGAACCAAGGGCTAAGGATGGTATTTATTCTATCGAGTTAGGTGTTTTGACAAATTTTCGTAGACCTTTACACAAATAAAATCTAGACTTTTATAAAATTGTAATGATGTACTTTTTCAGTTTCCTGTCAGCTCTTTACAACAATTTTTTTGTTTAAATATGAATTCTTCCGCCGCTTACGTGAATCTACTAATTGAATTACCACACTAGCATGACTATTCAGAAGCAACAAGTCAATTGAAACACAAAGCCTGACTTTTTCATTGCATATGGGCTGGTCGTCTTGTTCTACACTTTAGTAAGTAGTATACATTTCAAACTAATGGTAGATATCAATCTCATGTTTTCACTGATTTTCTTTTGTCAAGTCCTGTCCTCGATTGCCAGATTATTCCAGTATCTCATATGGTGCAGGCAGAAGTGGACGTGATGATGAACGCAAGGTGCATAAATAGTTGTTCCAGAGCTGTCCAAGATCAACGGGCGGCTGACGATATATTGAAAAATTATGTTAGCTATAGTTACACCGTTTTCAGCTATTAGCTCTTTTGATTTTTCTATGGGCTCCATGCCACCAAGGACAATGTCTTGATCGTCGGTCAGAAGAAACACAATATTTGGTTGGGCAGATGGCCTGCTCAAGTTCACTGACATCAGAACGACGGCAATTATAGTAACCAGCTTGAATCCCTGCATTGTTTAGAACAAGTCTCTTGAGTAGCAAGTCACATGCCAGATGTTGGGGAGGTTCTCAATTGATACAGATGATCATCCTACCGCATTTGCTTTTCGCGAAAATCTTTAATAATTGATACGCTCCTAGAGACTTGAGAAAGAATTTTATCGTTGTTTGCCTTGTTCATAGAAGTCACTTTTGAATGAACTACCATATGCTAGCTATAGTGTAACTACCAGTAATTTAATTAAGTATAGGGTGCCCACAGCAAGAAGTACTGTACACTTTATATATGCTTAGTAGCCCCAGAAATTCGCACAAACATTGCATAAGAAAGTCATCAAACCAGAGCATTTTCTTTTCCAAACATGCATTGATGGCATAATGCGACAATACCAGATATTGTCATTACTTAATTAATGGTTATAATCCATCTTTGTTTGAACGATTCGAATTTCAGCTTAGTGCTACTTAAATGACTTTAACCTGTTTGAAAACCTCAAGTTTTAAATTGTTAAGCCAGTGTGGGTATCAGACAAGTAAGCTGGGCTACAAAAGGAAATGTTCGAACAAGTATTAAAAACGGACCTCACGACCTTGTTATGACGCCATCACATTCTGATGGTCATAGTTATTTTGAAAGCATATACGTGTGTACAATATAGTTAATTAAGCACGTGTCTCAGGCATGTTTTCTATGTAATCCGGATATCCTTTCAAAACTCGGACTCCATATTATCTATTTATACAAAACGCATCGTTTTTAACACGACAGCAATAGTGAAAATATATTAATTTTTGATGGGCTATAGCCTTGAAACAGATGTTTGTGCCATGTAGCGTCTGGCAAAAGTGCATTTTTCTAAAAACTGGGCAAGCCATGATGGACAGACTGGTCGGACTATAAGACGTTAAGCCCATGCAGTAAAAGCATAGCGTTTTCAAGTAGCATGCATGCTTGTTCCCTCAATTTGTCATTTTCTACTATTAATCTGCACCTAGCTGGCAGCGATCGCGACACGTTCTAGTTAGCCCAATGTCAGTGCCCTACGTCGACTGAAAATTTACTTTCGGAGTCAAAGGATCAAGAACTTTGACTTTTGCTGCACACACACACACACACACACACACACACACACACACACACACACACACACACACACACACACACACACACACCATGCATAAATCCATGTTCTGTCTTCACTTGAGTAATATATATATATATATATATATATATATATATATATATATATATATATATATATATATATATATATATATATAGTGGTGCAGATCACATTGATTAGGTCATTTTCCAAGACTTCATTGCCCCCAACATGATCTGTTACCTTGATTCGCTTTGTTTAGATTTTAATTGCGTATCTTCGTATGATTTCTATGATTTTGCTGTCTAAATAAAACTTTGGTTGCAGTACGTGACAACAAGAACAACAAGAGAGGATCTCTTGACCTGCTGCTTCATGTTTCTGTTGTTGACGATTGACAATTAAAACTTGCCTTACTTTGGGTTGTAAAAGTGCCACCACACTGTAGGTCGGTGACATTTGTGTTCCCTCATTCCTATCCTTCCTCTTATCTTTTTAATCTTTTTCATTTTCTCAAATTCCTCATTCATCTCTGCAACTATAGTTAGCGCCCACTGTAGATCTCCACCTAGCACCATCTTGGGCTAGGTGCATCAATTTTTTGTTGTGCTTACATTTCTTCAAATCTCTCATCACAACATCGACCCATCTCAGCTTCTGGCCGTCTACGGAACGTTACCCCCTTCAAACTTGCACACCAGCAGTTGCCTTGGAATACGATGAGGTTCCATTCTGGCTATATATACGTGGCCTATATAACTACCCTAGCCTTATCTTCCTGATCGTTGTTCTACAGCCTCAATACTTGCCTTTGCCCGAACATCATTCCTCTGCTTCTCTCGTACTGATATGTGCAAGATGATTCGTAAGCAACGCATACAGAAACTGTGCAGTCTTTTGATGTACTGAGACAAAGGTGTCCAGGCCTTACTGCCTCGAAGGTGGAAGAGTTGGTATGATAGCTGCCTTCAAACGTCTTAGTTTAATAGATTGTTTGATTGATTTCTGATACTAGAGGATTTTACAAAGAGATCCGAAGCTGTGAAACAACAGATGTTTTGCAAATTCTTGTACGAATCTCTCTGTCCAATTCACAGGACGATGTGACAAGACTAAATTTTGCAGCAGTCGTAGAGATGACAAGTAGGCTAAAACACTAATATTATTATTTAATTAAAATATGTTGGATTTTCGTGTGACGTTATAGGGTATCTAATAGTGGAGTAATTATCAGTGCATAATGAGTTTCACAAACGCTCAGTTTAGTTGGGATATTCTTTGCAAAATGTAACAGTAACAGCGGCTCGTGAACTCTAGTAGCGGTCTTTATCTGTTCTTTTCCTGATTCCTTCAACCAAAGCTGTAAAAGTAAGACTACAGCTGCATACAAATAGGATGAATGAATACAGTCGGGATCTGCATGGGTAGGGTTTCAGATTTCGTTAATTCGACAGTATGGCTAAGCATCAGTCCATGTTGTAAGCACTGTTTATCACTAGCAAGACTTGACGAAAAATGTTCTACCTTAACTACACAACGTACGTTGTCCGGGAAACACAAACGTATGGTTATGTAGGTGTACATGCTGTAGTGTGTCTGCTTAATTTATTGAACATATAAACTCGTAATGGATGGAATAATTAATAAGGCTGTGTAAGTATGTATCGTTATAATCAAGACCATACACAAACAATTTAGTACGCTGCCTTAAAAAAGAAAGAGGAAACTGACGCAACAAGCGAGGGTTCGCTTCAATCCACAGAACCTCTACATTATGGGCTAGGTAAACATTGAATAGTCCAGTTCAGTGTTAATCAAAACGAATGTCTTTACTAGTCATGCAAGACAATATGACGACGTATTCAATACATTCAAATTTGTAATGTGCAAATGCAGTTTATTACAATGTTCTTTGTAGCATCTATAACATAAAAGTCAGTGACTTCGCTGGTCTGCAAACTACACATGCAATACTATACTACACACTATAAGTGACACAAAAAGGAAAGCTATTTAGATCTTACCGACACAGGCTATGTATCTTTAGCACCTAAGCATTAGAGCATTGTCTGCATGCCTACGTTGATTAAAATAACCGTAGATTGAGTTAACTTTTAGTGTTAACATCCGACTGAGGTCTCTGCTGCTGGTTCCTGAGGTATCTGCTGCTGGTTCGTATTACCCATGGCTCCGTAGTGACTAGCAGACTCTGCGCCCTGCGAGTGCTTGGCCTTTCCTTCTTTCAATAGTATGCACATAATCATAATGAGGGAATGAATTCTGAAATCGACCACCAGCGGATAAAGGACGTCAAAACCTGAACCAGGAAATCCGGGTATCCTTTTTAAATTGATCTCGTCAGGATCTCTTTCTTCTCTCAGTGCGTCAACGGCAGCCAATGAAGCCGATACTGTCAGAAGAAACATCAGACAAACAATGTAGCAAAATCTGTAACTTCTGGTATTCTCTGTACCAGTTTCGTCATCTGTATGACTGTGTCGTAGCTTCAAACTGAACACCACAAGGAATTGAACAAAAACTGATATAAATCCAAAACACGTTTCCGCAGTCCCGAGGTTTTTCTGTTCTTTTAGCTTTAGCCTATTACCGTATTTAATGTACATACTGAAAGCAAATACGTTGAAGGCTAAAGCTCCAAGAAAGTATATGATGTATATGATTCGTTCAGGATCGCCACTCCAAAAAGACCATTTGCAAAGTGAAACCGATGTGTCTTTCGATGTTAGTTGTTCAGAATTGCACTTCGTTTGTTGTGTGTCACAACTGTTTTGTGTGTCAACTGTGCTTTGTTTGCAACAGCTCTTTACGCAACACCACTTTTCGCAACACGGCTTTTCGCAACACCACTTTACGCAACGTATCAGGTCATTCCAAAACAATGCGATAAATCCAAAGACAATAATGAATATATGTAACCCTAGCTGAATACCAGACACAACCGTAATGCTTAAATTCTCTTTGTCCAAAAATAGGTATATTGTGGTAACAGTGAACGCTGTTGTTATAATTATGGCACATGCCCCGCCGACAACAAATAGTACTCCTCGTTTACGATTATCGGATGGCGTTTCCTCGACTCTGCTGTCGTTTGGCCGTCCCTCTTTCGACTGTCCACTTTCAAATGCAAAGTGGAAAAATAGTGCTACAAACTGGCCATACAAACCTACTTCCATGCTATAGCACAACGGTTTCAAAAGGTTCCAAACGTCTTTAGAAAGAATTTCCTCGTTGGTAGGCTGGTTCAAGCAAGCAGCTTCAGCAAGAGTGGCCACAACAATAACTACACATGATCCACCGAGAAGTCCGCACAAACACCGCAATGGAAACGGCATTCGAAAATGAGCGTTATTTCCCCCAATAGTGACTTGAAATGCAATGAAGATTGCTACGTAATAGAAAATGCATTAGAGCACAATATATATTTCTGTACTATACGAGTATATCATAAATTTAACAACACAAAGACCTTAGAGTTTTATAGTTTTAGAACTTATCTAAACTTGTTAGGAGTATTACACTAACATTTTGTAAATATTGTTTAAAATTTTGATGTACTTTAATTACAGCTTCGACCACAAAACGATCAAAACAGAAGATTGTTTGTCTGATTATGGTCAAATTTAAAATCTCAAAGATGGGTGTTTACCCAAACTTTAGACACTAGATAAAAAGAGAGAACAGTCTACTACTTGTAGTTTTAGCTGGTGTGTGTGTGTGTGTGTGTGTGTGTGTGTGTGTGTGTGTGTGTGTGTGTGTGTGTGTGTGTGTGTCTGTGTGTGTCTTTATGAGTATATGTGTGCGTGGGGCTCAGATGTCAAGTATTTATTTCTCTGAGGTGAGCTCCGGTAACACATTTGCAATTTTGCATGTGTGGCTAAAAAGAACTTGGGAGGTTGCTGTCGATATATCGTGATGAGTACACGTGTAGTTCCAGATTTTGATAACATTTGATCAATTTTAGTCTTGAAAACCAAATTGGGTCATTTTTATTGCACAAGAGAATGGCAGTAAACAGTTGTAATGACCTAAATGCAAATTGGAGAGAAGATACAGAAGGAGAAATGGTTTGACTGTTGTTAGACAAATGAAATGTGAGAACAAGTACTGCGATCGTGCGTGTATTTACATAAGTTTTACAACTAAACTACATCTGTTTATAAATTTCCTATGATTAAACAAGCTCAAATAAGAAATATCCCCATTTGATAGCTAAGCACACTTGCTAAAACCATCATGATACTTAGTCGTTTATCCAAAAGTTCAAGAGCGGGGATTTGACTGTACTGCTGCTATAGCTCATGCACAATTATTGTGCTGTTGCTCAAGTCTCCAAACAGTGGCGTAGGCTATCTATAGGTCGCATGCTGATTAGGAGCGTAGCGTGGCATGGGCTAGACCAAGCTTTAACCCGCATCATTTGCAAGGGTGGTCATAAAGACTGTGAACTGTATAAAATACGTGTGAGGACTAAAGCTGTAGTATATATACTCCGCCATTTTTCCAGTCTGGATCTGTCGCTGATTCTAACGTATCAGTCAATTAGAAGCCAATAAAAGTGGGAGTGCCCCTAGCATCCTTCAGTGAAGTCTAGACCTCCCTCCATTTCTAGCGGTCACGCTACGCCCCTGTGCTGAGGCACGTTCCCAAGAAAATTTGGCTACTATTCTAGATCTTGATTCTAGCAGTTTGCAAATTGCAACCAATATTTTCAAATTATACGGTAGGTTTAGCCAGACACTGGTGCAATGACTATCAGTGCCCATGACCGTACCATAATGACTTTGATGACGATATTCCTAAATCGCACCCCATGGCTTTGTCTAATGCAAATTCATTATTTGCACAATATGTCTTGAGATGGTTCTACATGCTTCCACAAAAAGCTTATCCCAAGTACTTCAAGCAAACGATCTAGACTTACTGGTTGCTGCTGTATATTCATTTGGTACTGAGCACCAGAGACACTCATCAAGAACGGAGAAACAATTTGGCATAATGGACGAAGCTTTTGTATTTATGGCAAAAGACTACGATTTTTCAATTTAAGTTCCTCCTATACCACGTTGGAGATTGCAACAATCTACTTCTATGGATGAGATTCTTCGTAATGGAAGCAACAGCTGGGAGCGCAAGAAGACTTTAGAGACATCACTAACCATTATAACTTTTTCATTTACAACACATGCAACACAACTTTCGTCTCTTGCACAGCCCCTCTTAATTAATGCGCAAGCTAGGAGCGGAGATGGGGCGGTTAGCAACACTGGATCAGGTCATTGGACGCGGTCATACGAGACGTCAACTAACGTTTTTCAGTCGAAACTCAGTTTTTGGTGATGGCAGCTAAGCTAGTGTGTGTAAATCAAGATCGTCCTCTTTTCTTAATTAAGGTCAAGTTAGGAAGCCCTTGACTAAGATCCTACAGAGGGTAACTACAAAGCAAACATCAAAAACTCTTTCATGTTGGAAATCGATAGTTCTAGTTGCATAAATAACAGGAAAAATACTTTTAGATTTTTGAGTTAATGAAGTCTTCGCTGAGATACAGCAAGTCAAAGTTGCTTCCGGTTCTTCAAGTTTCCGTAACGCGTTATAACGGGCGTAGTGTAGTTTACACGTCACAGAGGGGACACGTGTGCGTCTGTATAGTCGCGGCCTGTAAAAACAACTACATCTTCTTAACCAAGGCAATGCTGCTAGGGTAAAGGCGACGAAAACAACAAATATTCTTCTGAAAAGCCTTCTGAAGGTTTTTACGTGATGACAACGTTCCGTCATCGCATGAATCGCAGGATGAAGAAAGCCATTATATAAAGTGACTAGACCACACAGGTTCCGCCTCAGCGACAGTGTCTCTGAAGCTTTGACATCGCCTACTGCCTTGGAAGCAGACGAGGAAGAGGACATACTACCTGATAGCTTGTCACCATCGCAAGTAGAATTAGGAGTAGCAAACGTAATCAATGCACATCCAGGTAAGTAAAGTATCATCACAGGTGCAGCTGCGGTCGTTGATGATGAATCCGTACTCGTGTGGAGTGAGTGTGCTGCCAAAACGTATTTGAGGTAGTCTCAAATATTGACGCGATAATAATGTCCAATACTAACGACATTAGTACTGGTGACTTCATCTATTTATTGCTGTGACGAAATTAGTTGAAATTTGTACGTTGAATTCACGTTGACACAAGGGTTGAATTCACTGTAGAGTATACTGTAATGCAAACGACTGCATTCACTACACATTATGATCAAGCACCTAGACGCCAGTCTATATCTAGTCAAGAGTCTGACCCCTCCTATCCATTTGCAGTACTTTTAGTCCTGCGAGAGAGTCTTCCTTACTCTCATTTTTCCCGCTTCTCAAATGCGGCTCTTCTTTCCTTTTGCATTCGAAGGTTCCAGACTGCTGCGATCTTGAGGCAGGTAGATGAAAATGGTGGTCTCAATTTCGCTCTTGCAGCTACAACCCAGACAAAGTTCTCGAATAGACTTGGCTGTACTTATCTCGAAGCAATCGGGCTAAGAGTGGATACTACAGACTCCTGTCCACTCATTAGGACGCGTTGTACTCAGTAGTAGTCCCCCAGACGACACAGACGTCTTTCCCTATTTCAATTCGGGGAATGACGAAGGCGGAGAGACTGGTCTATTTGCGATTCCCACTGTTTTCTTAGCTTGAGGATCTTCGGATGTAGTAGATTAGAGAGACAGGTTGCATAGTAACATAATCCAGGGTAGAGCCGTGTTCCCGGATGCTACAGATTAGTGACGCGACTACTAGAATTATATGTTGAGTTGTGTTCACTACATTGGCGACGAGGATGGACGAAGCCACAGCGAGTGGAATAGCAATAGCCACACCAATGCCTGTGGCAGCGTTCGGCAGGTTAGACGCCTTTGATGCGGAGTCCGACGAGTGGCCGCAGTACGAGGAACGAATGTTGTGCTATTTCGAAGCCAACGACATCACGGATGAGTCCAAAATGAAGACAATTTTTCTGTCAGCAGTAAGCCCCCACGTACTTGACGTTGGTTTGACGGCTCCCGCCAAACCAAGAGAAAGGTCTTTCACAGATCTGAGGGAAGCTCTGTCCAACCACTACAACCCCAAGCCTTCGGTCATGGTACAGAGACTGCGATTCAATTCGAGAGTCCGACATATGGGTGAGTCAGTTGCAGAGTTTGTGTCCGCGTTGCGCGCGTTATCCGAGTTTTGCGAGTATGGAGAGACACTGAACGAGATGCTCCGCGATCGTTTAGTTTGTGGTATTGACAATGAGCGCACACAGCGGCGGTTGTTAGCAGAAAAGGAGTTGTCGTTTGCGCGGGCCTTGGAAATAGCGCGTGCTACAAAAGCGGCGGGAAAGAATGCGCGGGAGATAATGGCGTCCAAAGTTGTTGACACGACAGAAAAAGCGGAGGATGCAGCGGATGTACACCGATTGCAACCGTAAATGTCCAAAACCTGGTATCGTTGTGGGCGGTCAAGACACTCTCCTACTGAATGCAGGTTTAAAGAAGCCAAGTGTTTTGCATGCAAGAAAGTGGGACACCTCAGTCAAGTCTGTAGATCAAAAGGGCAAGGCAAGAAAGCCAGTCGGATCATGAAAACACAGCCAAAGCTGCAAACCACACATCATGTGGAACAGCCAGAGGATGACGAAGAAGAATCTTTAGAGCTGAAACACATATACCTTGTAAGCAAACCTAAAGCATTTCCCTTGACGACACAAGTGAAAATAAATGGGAGATGATTGGCAATGGAGATTGACACAGGAGCAGCAGTGACACTAATTAGTGCTACAACGTACAAGACAATGTGGGGGCCGTCTCCTCCACTTCTTAGAGAGAGTACCACCATACTGAGAGCATATGGGGGCAGAATAATTAAAGTGTTGGGGACTCTCAAGGCCAAGGTACAAGGGGTAGACAGAGCTCCTTCTAAACAATTGGAGTTATACGTGGTGAAAGGAAACGGACCCAGTTTGCTGGGTAGAGATTCGTTACGACACATACAGGTGGATTGGAAGGCACTGTTCCGTCTAAGCACACACAGTAGCCTAGAGGAGCTGTTAGAAGAGAACAGAGAGGTTTTCCAGGATGACCTTGGAGAGCTGAAAGGTATCCAAGCCACACTCAACGCAAAGTCACAAGCAACACCACGTTTTTATAAGGCACGAAAGGTGCCAATACACTAAAAGAAAAAGTGAAAGAAGAGCTGTTCAGGCTTCAAGCAGCAGGTATTATTAGCCCAATGACATTTTCAGATTGGGCCACACTAATCGTTCCAGTAGTGAAGTCCAATGGAACAGTAAGAATTTGTGGAGATTACAAGATAACAGTAAATCCCATATCGGAAGTTGACCGACACCCATTGCCAGACATAGATGACTTGCTGTCACAGTTAGCACGAGGGGTAGCATTCTCAAAACTAGACCTGAGCCGAGCATACCACCAGTTACGTCTGGAGGAACAGTCCCAAGAACTGACCACAATTAACACGCATAAAGGACTGTTTCGGTACCACCGGTTACCGTTTGGAATAGCCTCGGCTCCAGCCATATTTCAGAGGATCATGGAGGGCTTGTTAAAAGACATGTCGGGCGTCGTGGTATACCTTGATGATATCTTGATAATGGGGAAGAGTCAGACTGAGCACATGGAGAACTTGAGAGAAGTTTGAAGAGACTGAGAGAAACTGGGTGTAGATTACAACAAGACAAGTGTCAGTTCATGAAGGATTCTGTGGTGTATCTAGGACATCGAATAGACAAAGATGGATTACACCCCACGGAGGAAAAGGTGAGGACCATTCGAGATGCACCGATACCACGAGGAATATCAGAGTTGAAGGCATACCTTAGAATGCTGACATACTACAGTAAGTTTCTTCCAGATCGAGCGACAGTGTTGGCACCGCTGCATGCCCTTTTACAAAGGGGAGCAACATGGAAAGGGTCAGAGAATGAAGACAAGGCTTTCCAGGAATCGAAAAAGTTGTTGACATCTTCTCGGGTACTGGTACACTACAATACCAAGTTACCATTGTTGCTGGCATGTGATGCTTCACCTTTTGGATTAGGTGCCGTTTTGTCACACCGGCTTGAAAATGGGAATGAACATCCCATTGCCTTTGCATCGAGATCGCTGTCGCCAGCTGAAAAAATTATTCACAGATTGACCGTGAAGGGCTGCAATCGTGTTTGGAATTTCAAAATTCCACCGTTGTATCTATGGCCGACACTTTGAACTTTTGTCTGATCACCAACCACTGAAGGGACTGCTTGGCGAAGGACGAAGCATTCCAGCGACGGCTTCGGCACGAATCCAACGGTGAGCGCTATTATTGGCGGAATATCAATATAAATTTCGCTACAAAGCAGGGAAAAGGCACAACAACGCGGACGCACTAAGTCGAGTGCCCCTACCAGATCTACCACACCATACATGTCAGCCGGAGGCAATGCTTCACGTTTTGGAACAGTTGGAGAAACTTCCAGTCACAGCTACACAGATTGCATGGTGGACCACCAACGACCCGGTACTGTCTCAAGTGCGAACATGGATTAGAGAAGGCTGGCCACAAAAGAAAGCAGAAGATGTACGTCCATACAAGACAAGGAGTAACGAACTGTCTGTGGAGACTGACTGTGTAGTTTGGGGAACCAGAGTTGTGATACCACCTGCAGGCCGCAGACGGATCTTGACAGAGCTTCACGAGGCCCATCCAGGAACTGCTAGGATAAAAGGATTGGCAAAGGGGTGTGGTATGGTGGGCAAGCATTGACGCAGAGGTGGAAAAGCTGGTCAGGAAATGTGAAATATGCCAAATGAACCGCCCAAACCCTTCTTCAGCGTCATTACACCCACGGGAGTGGCCAAAAAACCATGGTCGAGAGTACATGTGGACTACGCAGGGCCGTTCCTAGGGCCGATGTTCCTAGTAGTAGTGATTGCACATTCAAAGTGGATGGAGGTTTACACCACAGGGCAGGCATCTACAGGGTCGGTGACGGTAGGTAAACTGCAACAAGCTTTTGTTCAACACGGACTCCCAGACGCAGTAGTCTCGGATAACGGGCCGTGTTTTACCAGCAGAGTGTTTTCAGAGTTCATGAGGCAGAATGGCATCCAACATGTCAAGGTTGCACCATATCACCCAGCGTCCAATGGTCTGGCAGAACGTGCAGTCCAGACATTCAAGGCTGGAGTGAAGAAAATGATAGTAGGTACTTTGGAAGATCGGATTAGTCGTTTTTTGTTTGCATACCGAACAACACCACACACAACTACGCCGAACTCTTGATGGTTCGGAGACTCAAGACTCGTCTGGACTTGGTCAGGCCAGGGTTAGAGGAACGGGTGATAGACAGGAAGGCCAGGCAAAAGGAAGGCAATGATCGAACGGCGCGGAACAGAGTTTTACAAGCAGGAGACACCATTTATGCTCGGAATCATAACAAGGGAGCCACCTGGATTTCTGCCAAAATAGTGGAGGCGACTGGGCCATTGTCATTTAGATGTCAATTGGCAGACCAAAGGATAGTACGTAAGCACCAGGATCAAATCCGGCACAGAGAACCACCAACTGCTGAGCAAAAACAGGAGGCCAAGGTAGGAACCCGTGAGCAAGGAACTAGGTCAGAGAAACAGGATGTAGAAGCACCACCACCTCCAGATTCCGATAAACAGCCACAACCGGGAACCATTCAACCAGATGATCAACCAACCGGAACAACAGCTGGGGAAGTACAACTTCGACGATCAAACAGAGTGATCAGACCGCCAGACAAACTGGACTTGTAGTAGTGAGTAGTGACTATAGTTGGGGGAAGGAATGTAGTAGATTAGAGAGACAGGTTGCATAGTAACATAATCCGGGGTAGAGCTGTGTTCCCGGATGCTACAGATTAGTGGCGCGACTACTAGAATTATATGTTGAGTTGTGTTCACTACATCGGAAATCGAAACGCTTGCGTATGATTTGGGCGAATTAGTGCATCCTGCAGCCACGCAACACCGAACAATTCTTTCGCCACAGATTCCTTCATTTACAATACACGCTAGCGTGGAGTCTCCCCTCTGGACGTCACACTACACCAAGCCCGTTACAACGCGTTACCGGACGTTGAAGAACCGGAAGCAACTTTGACCTATACTTCAGCGAAGACTTAATTAAATTTAAAAATCTAAAACTATTTTTTCTGTCGTGTATGCAACTAGAACTATCAATTTCCAACATAAAAGAATTCCTTTTAATCATACGAATGAAATGGTGTTGCAAGTACATATCTATCTACAAAACTGTTCAACAAACAAGTAAACTCTCTCGGTGACGTAATACATCACCTCTTGCTAGTCAAGGAGGTTTTCTAGACTTGTTAAAAATCTGTACAAATTGTACTAACACTACTGTGGTGTTTTTATCGCCTCATAATGTGAACATTCGTTTTCATGTTGTAGAGACTTTAGGACTAGGACAAGATAGACTAAATAGCTTAGCGCTTCTAGCCATTATAGAAGATATATTAAGAAAGATGTTTTTTAGCTAATTAGTAAGACAGATCTGAAATTCGAAGCAGCTGTAGACAGGTGTAGAGCGCGGCGCCGTTCCTCGGACACCATCATATTCCGGACGCGAGTTCTCAGTTATCCGTTTTTGAACGCAGTCCCTACCACATCATAAATGTAGGTATCCAAGTTGTAATTGAGCACACCAAAAGAGAGCATTGTACCTCTTCTTTGCTTAGAGTGAGATTGAAAACTGTGCGGAGCCTTGCATACCCCGTTCATCGGACAAACGCATCATTCACCGGACAGTAGCGTTTAAATTGCACACACGCATTCTTCAGCCTAGTTACTTATATATCGCTAATCAACAACTCTTTACCTACAAATCGTGCTGTTACCCTGAATGTCAGCCAAGATCTGGATTAGTTACAGTCAGTCAAACGACCGTGGTGACGGCACCAATCGTCGGACACCCATTTTCTTGCCTTCCTACCTTCTCAGCAACAGCTTGAGGTTTCAAATAACTGCATTTGATTAAATTCAGTTATCTGAAACGCCGCAAAATGCAGAGCACTTGCCTAGAGTGCTTGATGGCAATTCTGAGTCATTTCTCATACAACCACGCCCCCACAAGGACGTGTAAAAGATGTCGCTTGAACGAACTAGCCGTTCAACAAAGAAGACGACAACCGAAACCGATGAGAGGGCAGGATTGAAGTGCTAAAACGTTCTTTTACCCTTTGCAAAGAAAGTCGATCGCTGCGTAGCGCGCGTTGACAAGGACTTGACGTTATCTAATTCAACTTTACCTAGGAGAAGCAGGGGTGAAGATTCTAGCTGCTCTGATAATAAACAAAGTTCCTGCATTCGGTACAGCTGGTTATACCAACGATGACGTGCTGCACTTCGTGACGGTGCAAGGTCAGGCAATGGTAGATATCAAACTGACATAAAAACACCTGCACACGTCCTATTCAGAGCCAAGTAACAATTTAGGGGCCTTGAAAGGAAAGCACGGGCTGTTTCTGTGCGAATTGGGAGAACGTGCTCACCGCAAAGCTCGAACATGGATGACGTGAAATCGTCTGCTACATCCGTGTGCATCAAGCCTGTGCAGTTGTGCTGCAAGACACTCAGGAGTTCAAATTCTTACGCTGGGAAGACTAGACAGTACCGGAGGGCTAGTAGATGCCAACAGAGTGAGCTTGTCAGGAGAGAAAATTCAGCAGTTTCCGCAAATATCCGTTGCTGAGTCAAATAAACGTCAACGAATTGGGGGCCGTACGATATTTCCATCCAACTCTCTCTCATGACATTATTACCTGCAGACTGCTGCTGCAAAGAAGAAACGACTGTCCGACGAAAGGGGCGTTACCTCGACTCAATGAGCGTACGCTATCACTCTTGGAGAGTAGCAAATGGAGACAGTGATAGTGTTGTTGTGGTAGCTAGTCACCTATAAACCTATCTCAGTTGCGAAGTTGCAGAATTGCCTTTGCGTTTTCATGGGGGAGGTCGTGTCCGGTTAATGATGGTGGTGTCCGATGAACGTTGTCGCAGAGAAGGATCACGTTTACCATCCTAGCATAACCGTTTCAAGCCTTTGCAAGTCCCACGTCGGCAATCACAGTCTTTACTAATCCTTCTTACTGTGCGCTTTAACAAAGCTCAGTCTTACTTCGTTTACTTCTTGCACGGCTGTGCGATGATTGATGGTGTTCGATAACAGGGGTGTCGCTCTACTAGATAATGGTTCTTTGCCCGCTACTGATCATATCTCGTAAAGGGTATGATCGCGTTAATGGCAGCTGCTGTAGATTCATTTGGTATTATATCAACAGAGACACTCATCAAGATTGAAGAAACAATTTGGCATAATGGACGAAGATTTTGTATTTATGGCGAAAGATTACGGTTAGAAGTTCCTCCTATACCACGTTGGAGATTGCAACAATCTACATCAATGGATGCGTTTTTTGTAATGAAAGCAACAGCTGGGAGCGCATGAAGAATTTGGAGACATCGCCAACCATTATCACTTTTCCATTTACAACACATGCAACACTATTTTAGTCTCTTGCACAGCCCCTCTTAATGCGCGCGCGAGGAGCGGAGAGGGGGCGGTTAGCAACACTGGATCAGGCGATAAGAGACTTCAACTAACGTTTTTCAGTCGAAACTCAGTCTTTGGTGACAGCAGCTAGACTAGTGTGGGTAAATCAAGACCGTCCTCTTTCCTTAATAAATTAATTAATTAAGGTCAAGTTAGGAAGCCCTTGACTAAGATCTTAGTAACTAGAGAGGGTAACTGCAACGCAAAAATCACAAAATTCTTTCATGTTGAAAATCGATAGTTCTAGTTGCATACATGACAGGAAAAATAGTTCTAGATTTTTAATTATGTTTCGCTGAGATATAGCAATTCAAAGTTGCTTCCGGTTCTTCAAGTTTCGGTAACGCTTTGTAACGGGCGTGGTGTAGTGTGTACACGTCGCAGAGGGGAGCCGCGTGTGCGTCTGTATAGTCTGCGGCGTGTAAAAATGACTACATCTCCTTATCCAAGGCAACGCTGCTAGGGTAGAGGCTACGGAAGCAACAGTTATTCTTCTGAAGAGCCATCTGAAGGTTTTCACGTGATGACAACGTTCCGCCATCGCATGACTAGCAGGATGAAGAAAGCCAACAGAGTGACTAGAACACACAGGTTCCTGCTCAGCGACAGTGTCTCTCAAGCTTTGAGATCGCCTGCTGCCTTGGAAGCGGACGTTGAAGAGGACGAGGAAGAGGACCCTGATAGCCTGTCACCATCGCAAGTAGAAGTAGGAGTAGCAACCGTAATCGATGCATATCCAGGTAAGTAAACAACCATCACATGTGCAGCTGCGTCGTTGTGAGATTATGAATATGTACTCGTCTGCAGTGAGTGTGCTGTCAAAACGTATCTGAGGTTGTCTCAAATAATGACGCTATACACACACACACACACACACACACACACACACACACACACACACACACACACACACACACACACACACACACACACACACACACACACACACACACACACACACACACACTCACACACACACACAATAATAATGTCGAATACTAGCGACAATAGTACTGGTGACTTCATCTAGCTATTGCTGTGACGAAATAAGTTGAAATTCGTACGCTGAATTCACGTTGACACAAGGGTTGACTTCACCGTACACGCGCAGTATACTGTAATTCATACGACTGCATTCACTACACATGATGATCAAGCACCTAGACGCCAGTCTATACCTAGTCAAGAGTCTGACCCCTCCTATCCATTTGCGGTAACTGCAAGGGAGTCTTCCTTACTCTCATTTTTCCCGCTTCTCAAATGCGGCTCTCCTTCTCTTTTGCATGCGAAGGTTCCAGAGTGCTGCGATCTTGAGGCAGGTAGATGGAAATGGTGGCCTCAATTTCGCTCTTGCAGCTACAACCCAGACCAAGTTCTTGACTAGACCTGGCTGTACGTATCTCGAAGGAGTCAGGCTAAGAGTGGATACTACAGACTCCTGTCCACTCAGTAGCACGCGTTGTACTCAGTAGTAGTCGCCCGGACGACACGGACGTCTTTCCGTATTTGTGGACTCGCTCGAGAGTTGACAATACGGGGAATGACGAGGGTGGAGAGAGACTGGTCGAGGCCTACCCTATTTCCGATTCCCACTCTTTTCTTACCAGGTAGCTTGAGGATCTTCGGAAATCGAAACACGCTTGCGTATGACTTTTGCGAATTGCTGCATCCTGCAGCCAAGCAACACCGAACCATTCTTTCGCCACAGATTCCTTTGTTTACAATACACACTAGGGTGGAGTCTCCCCTCTGGACGTCACACTACATACACCACGCCCGTTATTACCGGAAGTTAAAGAACCGGAAGTTAAAGAACCGGAAGTTGAAGAACCGGAAGCAACTTTGACCTGCTATGTCTGAGCGAAGACTTAATTAGAGATTTTTACGTTGCAGTTACCCTTTAATCATACAAATGAAATGGCGTTATTTCAGGCAGAATCAACAGCAAGTATCTACAAAACTGTTCAACAAACAAAAAGAAAAATCTCTCGGTGACGTAATAGATCACCTGCTGCTAGTCAAGGAGGTTTCTGTAGACTTGTTTATAGCTGTACAAATTGTACTAACACTACTGTTGGTGTTTCTATCGCCTCATAGTGTAAACATTGTTTTCATGTGTGAAGAGACCCTAGGACTACTGTCTGTTCCCCGTAAGCGTGAACTTCGTAGTGAGTAATGAAGTAGAGGTCACACCAGGTGTGCTCATTAGAGCACTAAGAGCTGCTCCAGTTGGATCATGTTATACCAATTATCCTAAATGGTTCCAGTTGCTGATCCGTTGGTCTTCAAGATAATTGGATAACAGCCATTGCTCCACCCGTTTGCGTTTGTGTTTGATATGCACAAGTACTATCCTTCCGTTTCGTTTGTAGGAAGGGATTAGATAAATTGATAAACAAAAATGCCAGACCTAGCGGTTTCTAACGATACCGAAATCATTGCGAAAGTCCAAAAAACAGCAGAGATATTGATGATTTTCAAATTCACACTTATGGGGAACAGACAGTAGGACAAGATAGACTGTAAATAGCCTAGCGCTTCTAGCCATTATAGAAATTAAATTAAGAAAGATATCGCGTAAAGCTTTCCTAAGATCACTTGCTGTCACTAGAAGAGCTTGCTTTGTCGCGTTCACTGCCTGAGCTACTCATCAATAATTTACACACATCCGTTCTTACCTGATGTCATATGTACACGCCCCAAATCGGCTGCTCGAAACCGAAAGCTACAAACCGGAAGCACACGACGGTGCAATTTTCTCATGAAACCTTAATTTAAAATCTAAATTATTTTTCCTGGTATGTAAAACTTTAGAACTATAATACAAAAATTTAAAATTATTTTTGATTTGCTTGTTAGTGGCCCTTTGAAGGTAATCAATTTTGTATATATAGCATGATCTCTTTGGAAAATATGTCAATTTAGTAGAAACTATGCACAAGAACTCAAAGTTTTATAAAATAGCAGACTGCAAAATTCGGCAGAAAATGTCAAATTCTTAAATGCGATCAAAATTCGAGTATTTCAAGTTACCTAAAATACAGTTCAAACCTGCCAAATTTGTCTGAGAACTAGGGCTCGGACGTCAGAGCCTTTAGAAAATACGGTTTGAATGATGCTACTTGTTAGAAAGACGGCTCGTGATGCCAAATTTCTTATACATGTTTGCGATGAAGTAGGAGCCGGTCATCCTAGTGGGTGTTCGCAGGGACTGGCAAATTCGCTGTGGAGTTTGACATTCAGTGATTTGCAAGGGTCACTAAGCATTTGGGGGTCACCTTCTGTTGGGGGATCATAATTTTTGTTTATCTGTCTAGTATAGAATTGTATGCAAGAACAGTATATTTCTAAGCACTTTGCACACTTGCATTGCTGAAAGCGGCAATTCCTCCTTCACTTGTTTGTCAGCGGGTTGAATGGAAATGACCAATCATACGTAGGCTCACTGGAGCCCTGAAACAGACTACTTTTTATTGTACATACCTATATGATTATTTATATATACTGGATGTCTATGCACATATATGGGGGCCATTTAAATTTAGCTAACCGGCAGACAATGTGGGTCAAGCATATTTTTTAGGGGTCACATATCAAACTATGCGGACCTCAACAAATTTTGCCAGCCCCCAGGACAATTATTAATGACCAACCCTTTAGCGGTGTAGCTACTGAGGGCTCCTCCAAAATTGTAGAGCGTGATCCATCTGACCAGCCCGTCCCCTGCTTGCAAAAACTGAATAGATAAAGTGACTTAAATTAATTGATATCGTCAGATCTGTTTGTGACTGGCTAGCTTTTGTTATAGCACTAGACAAGTTTGTTGAAGTAGACAAAGGGAGAAGAATAAAATTAAACTAGTTTTAGTTCTCTACAGTTCTAAAAGTAGTATTCTAAAGAGAAAATGTAACAATCGAAAGTTTACCATATCACATACCTATTCAATGATAGGCCATTTGCAGACCGCACACCGACTGCCTTTTTTGAGATCATTAATCAAGATACCAGCACGGTACTCTTCATTTATGTAGCAAACATAAACACAAAATAGTAGTAAAATTTAATAATAGCCACTTGTCAGTATTGACTTTGTTTATTAGTTAATATTATTATCGTTACCTTTAATTTAGCCTTCCCAAAGTTTTGGTCTAGCTATGCTGTTGGCATGCTACGTTGCCTAAAGACTAAGATTCAGGGATATCAAATTTCCTAAATGATAAATTCCTACTATAAACTGGATTTGGGAAAGAAACACTTTTCGAAGGATATTATGTCAATTCCTTGGCGAAGATGGCTCGGCAATACTAAATTACTCCCATGGATGACAAATTCTTTATGACACTAGACCATAACCAACTGTTTGAGGGATTTATCAACTCGAGTTTACTGAGTGACAACACTGAACAACTCAAACAGCAGCGTCAAGAAATCTACAAAGGTTTATTAGACACAGTGGGATCTGAAATTTTTGAAGGGGGTACATGCTTTATCATGGGAGGCTAGGTCACATGATCATACACTGACGCATTACTTGTGTGACCTGTGACACTGTCCGTAGGCGGATCATGGTAAGGGAGGTTCATGGGTTCCATAAAATCTTCATGGCCCCAAGCTGTCTAATTCTCAACTCGTTTGGACAAATGTAACCGCGCACGGTTTTGGTACAGTATGGTTTCTGAGGTAACAACTCGTTAAGTGAAGGTGCATGGTCGTAGCTATAAGCTTGTACGTCTTTCAGCGAGGTTCGTCACAAAACAGCCAATGAATTTCTCGACAGTGAATTTGGTGAGTTTCTTGCAAGACAGACTGGATTATACGTTCTCTCGTGTTTACCCATGTCTGTACAAAAACACCAGGAGACAGGCATCTGTATACAGCTCAGAGGAGGGTATAGGCGGCTAGCGTTAGTAACATAAGGTACGCCTAGAGTGGTCTTGCCAAATCATTCACTGGATCACTGTGTGTCACGAAATCAATTAACCCAGATGACCCATCATGGTTAGCCGGCTACCTAGAGTTGCCAGACCCTAGGCGCTTGTCTAAAACCATATGACCTGCGAAACCAACGAAACCAAAGTAACAATCCGAGGTGGACGCGAGCAAAGTATTCGAATTCCGAGACACATGGATACTTGCAAATTGTGAACTATACAGTAAAACTTATTAGATTTGCATCATATAGAGGGACGCACTTTTTCTATTGTTTTCTTTCTTCAGCCTTTTGAAAGACAAAAATGCTGCAATGCTTTGTTAGCTATGTCAATTTACCACCCTGGGTGCACCCATGATCCAAGGTGACGTCTACTTAACAGACTAGTAGTGCATTTTTGCTTGCCTGTTTTCATACTTACTCACCATGAGAAATCTCAATCACAATTGAAGTAAATAAACTAGTTGAAGAATTTAGGAAATCACATCCAAAAATGAAAATGCCCTTTTGTTTAGGAGACAATAATTAAGTGCGTTAATAATATCTATATTAATTTCAGGTTGTGCAGTGCTCGTATGACGTCCATATACACATAACTATAAATTTGAAAACCCGATTGTACAATAAATCAAGTTGCCAGTCTGTAGAAAGATAGTGCTTTAGTTTATGGAACCTCCCTTTTAAAATCCTGAATCCGTCACTGCTGTTTGCACCAAAAAATCTAGCGCACAACTCCCGTATCATAGATACAGTTGGATTTTTCTTCTGTTTGAATGTGAAACAAACTTTCAACAAACTAAACAAAGGGTCATGCAGTTTCCTCAAGATATAGCGATAAAGAAAACATGCCACAGCAAGCTGGCTATTTATGTGCTTACTTACTGCAATTAGATCATGTAACAGTAAGACAATACAGAACAGAATAGCCATATCGAATTACCTGCCATCCACGTGAAAATTGTACGTAAAACAATCGTTGCGATTCGGAGACCTCGGCGAATGGCTATTCCACTACATTCTGAAAGCAATATGACCTGTGCTAGCCTGTTGACGAACGAACCAAGTAGAAAACCGATCGTAATTTTCATTTGAAGACGTAGTTCTTTTGATGTTGAGTATGACCTTGCAATGTATCTTTCGTTAGACTGCTCTTCTGTCAAACATTTCCAATCCCTACATCTCAAAACAAGCGACAACGTCGAAATTAGAGATAATATCACACCCTCGCTGACCAGTGAGTACACATAGTAACTGTCGAGATGGGGAGGAACATGATCAAGGTCTTTGTACTTGGAACGACTGCTGTTGATGTGACAACTCCACGAGTCAAAATGATTGCAGTAGCACTCGTGGGACTTGTTAACAGTACAATTGTTTGTTCTGTAGAAGACTACACTTACGAACACCTGTCCTCCGACTAGTGCAAGGACAAGAGCTATACACAATACCATAAGACACTGCTTCGTTGGTGGACAACAGCTATTGCTGTCACAATCTCCGTGTTGTCGTTGGCCAGTCGCCATCAGCGGCTGCGTCTGCCGTTGGCCATTATTGCCCATCTGTCCGTTATTCTGCTCGTCCTTTACCGAACTTCCACGTTGACGGGTAGGGTTGTCAGTCTCCGTGCTGTACAGAGAGGTTTGCTTCAGTGTTTCCTGCTTTCTATTGGACTTGAGCCAATCTTCTCCCCTGTCGTTTCCCGTATAATATGATAAATATAATATATATTATCTATATAAAGGAGAGGTGTCTGTCTGTCTGTGTGTCTGTGTGTCCGTCCGTACGAGCGTTTCTCAAAAACGGCGAGTCCGATCTCGGCCGAATTTCGCGCACGCCGAATTCATTGGGGTCGAAGTGAGACTGTGGTCGTCTTCCTGACTTCTCCCACGACGACACCATTTCCCGCCGATCGCGCTCGCTTCCGCTCGCGCGCGAATATCTCCGGAACGGCCATTCGTATCTCCACCAAATTTAGACTGCCCATTCCCGACGTCGGATGGTACGCGCTGAGCGTGTCGTTTATTGCGGGCGACGCTGGGAAACTGAAGATATTTTTGCTGATATCCGGGTCTTGAAAAAATACGCCCACAGTCGTTTGCCAGTCTACGAGGATCGAAGAGCTACCGTGTTTGATGCACGTGTTCCCCGAAACGCCAGCAACGTCTTCGAAGAGACGAAGTTCAGCGGGACTGTTGAAATGACGAGAGTCGGTACGAGTCGTGACTTCGCTACATACGGGGAACGGATTATCCGGGTGAGTACTGCATATGGCTAGTGTGAACATGCAGAATAGTCGTCGTGAACAGGATAGTCGTCTGTGAACAGAATACTCGCCTGTGAACAGGATAGTCGCCTGTCAACAAGATAGTCCCCAGTGAACAGGATAGTCCCGCTAAGGTGGATTCAAATTGCGTGAACAAGATAGTCCCCGGTGAACAGAATAGGAGCAAATATGAACAGAATAGGAGCAAATATGAACAGAATAGGAGCAAATATGAACAGAATAGTCCACGTGAACAGGATAGTCCCGTGAACAGAATTGTCCCTGTACAAATGCGACCCGGCTCTCCTCCACTTCCGTGTTGTATTGGCTCTATGACAAACGTGTGTGTCAACTGCGGCGCTATGAAGTGGACAGGAGAAGCACCTGGCATGTTTTGTCCCCTGGGCGAAGCCGGACATTGGAGCTTGTCTATATATATATAAAACAGAGGTTTCTGTCTGTCTGTCTGTCTGTCTGTCTGTCTGTCTGTCTGTCAAGAATCATTTATTTCTTACAATCACACTATCATACATCACAGCAGAAACTACTCGACTAAAGCTAAATGCTTTATAGTGTTCATAGGTAAGTGTATACATATTTTCTGAGGCAAAAGAGACAACTAAAAGTACACTAATGATAAAAGAATTGAGTGCTGAGTGACTCGGGAATCTGACACCCACCACACAACACATTCAATTTCTTCTGAATGACCCGTGCGTTGCACTTTTGCAGCTGCACTGAAAATCGTTTACGCCAGAAGTCCACAAATTCCGGTGCGTTTGGCTGACCAACTTCGTCTGATGAGAAAGCTGCTAGCTTTCGCAAGAAGTTCCTGGCCTCTTCTCCCCATGCACCGAAATGTTCGAATACCAAGGGATGGCTTTGAGAACTGAAGTCCCAGGGAGCTTTTGTTGGCTGTATTTTGCCGCCTTCCTATTCTCACGTTGTTTAGCAGCGACGCCTGTTCTATCAGCAGAGCTTGGAAATGCATCCGTACTCCAAGGGTGGGCTAGAGAGATGTCCAGGTCGAGGTTGGAAGCTGATTCAGAATCGAACATGACAATGTCTGTCTGTCTGTCTGTCTGTCTGTCTGTCTGTCTGTCTGTCCAATACATATATTTTCAACATTGAAATCTACAATCAACACAACTAAGCAACTGTACTGTCCCAATCGCACAAAATCTCTACCAAACTAAAACTCTACAGAAACCAGCCCTATATAGGGCTGTACAGTAACGCACATTAATAATTGTGTGTATTGTTCATTCTCTTCACTTTCCTTGTATGTTCCAGTAAGCGGGATGTCTTCCTGGTAATCACTCTAGCGTTATATTGTTGTAACTGAACTGATAAACGTTGTCTCCAATATGTTGTAAAATTGGATGCATTCTGATGACCGTCCTCATCATAAGACATGAGAGAAAGAGTCTTTAAAAACTGTTGAGCCTCATCACCCCATCTGCCATAATGTCTGTCTGTCTGTCTGTCTGTCTGTGTGTCCGTCCGTAAGAGCGTTTCTCAAAAACGGCGAGTCTGATCTCAGCCGAATTTGGCTCGCGCACGCCGAATTCAATCGAGTCGAAATTGAGATTGTGGTCGTCTTCCTGACTTCTCCCACGACGACGTGATTTCCTGCCGATCGCACTAGCTTCCGCTCGCCCGCGAATATTTCCGGAACGGCGCATCGTATTTCCACCAAATTTAGACTGCCCATTCCTGACGTCGGACGGTAGGCGCCGATCGTGTCGTTTCTTGCCGAAACAAGCGCGAGAGAATTTATTCAGCACATCCAGGACCTCGCAACTAAGATTGCACGTGGCGTGTCCACAGACCTATCTTTACACTACAGTATCTTGCGAATTTAGACTGCGCGTTCCTGACGTCGGACGGTAGGCGCAGATCGTGCCGTTTCTTGCCGACGACGTCGAAACGGGCAAGATCAGATGAGCCGTGACTTCGTCTAGATCTAGACGGGGAACCGATTACTAACTAACAGCACGTGACTTCATTTGTCTTTCTGACGACATTCAACGGGACATCGGACTGTATGCACTCCCTGCAGCGGAGAGAAGTGACGATGTCTCTAGCTAGAGGACGGTCCACACTGCCGATAATTACGCTATCTTAATAGCAAACAGTGTCTGCAAATCAATAATTTGTGTGATTAAACTACTACCTGGGCGAAGCCAGGCATTGGAGCTCGTATATATATATATATATATATATATATATATATATATATATATATATATATATATGCAGTCTTCCTCCCCGCATAGAAGTGACATGCGGAGAACGGCAGGGGCAGGGGAGAGACTGGCTCGGGTCTATAGTTTTCCACTTCCAGAAGTAAAGCCGCTGGGTAACAATTTGTGCTTGAGTAGTCTAGTCAATGAAGGTTCTGAAATAGTGTTTTACATGTCGGAAGAAACATTTAGTCTAAAGTTAAAAATACGAAATTAATTATTTAAGTAATATATTATAAAACTACAATTCAGGAATGGCCATGCAGGAACACTAACAGAATATATTAATTAATAACAGGATCATTTGGTGTATTGTAAAAACTAGCCCACCATTTCGTTCTCCGCACGGGCAGATTAGATTATTAGTTGGTAATAAATTGATATATCTATTTTTATATACACATAACACGCGCGCGCGGGCACACACACGCACACCAACACGCACACGCACACGCACACGCTCACGCACACGCGCTCACGCACACGCGCACGCACGCGCACACACACACACACCACAGCTCTTCTTTGTATCGCCTGTGGAGATAGAAAACAGCTGATTATGAAGATATGAAGATGGAAATGTGACAGTAACAAATGGGAAAGGTGGGCGTTACTAGAGGCGTATAATTACATGACATTCAAGTTACGTTAATTGAATAGATCAAACGGCCACACATTTGACACTAATGTACACCAGTCCTGACTGACTGTACACGGTACAGTACGCAGCAAAATCATGTTGTAGGAGAACCTAGCAGTTTGCATTGGCGTCTATATATACTTCCCTGTGCATTTACCGGTGCCTTCTTGGTAAGATAATATGATTGTGGTAAGAAGATAGCCAGATGGCTTTGATTGCCATAAAGCTCACTGACTTTCACAATAACAACTGTCTCACTCAGGATGTCTCACTCAGAACTCACTTCCATCCGCTTGTAGAGAATACACCCAATCCGTCAGCACAGCGAAACTCAGGCATAAAACAGGTAAGTTTCAATCGGCGATAAATCGACCATTTCCATGACATGGCACTTGTCAGTGAATCGTATGTGTCAAAATTCGAAGTCGCACCGCCTTTAGCGTTGCGTCGTCCGACTCGCCGAGAGATTTCATGTGGGTCAACTTCTCGAGAGGGAACCGCGATCTACCAATGGGCGCAGACTGAGCCAGGGTACAAGAACAGACAAACGACTGTTCGATCGCCTCGCACCGTTTGAGATTTACTCTGAACACACACACACACACACACACACACACACACACACACACACACACACACACACACACACACACACACACACACACACACACACCTTGACCCATACCCATTATGGGTTTTGGCAACGCAGCGTAATAGTCCTTTTTCTCCAAGCAACACGATGATCAGCATCACAAAGAGTGAATGATACGTAATGACCTGAGGTCCCTTGTGACAACATCTATCAATCTCTGGTTAGGCCTATGTGTTGGTCTTGTTGAATTACTAAGTCTGCTGTGAAGTAGTTGTTTTTGGGGACGATTGTCACTGCGCAGCAGATGACCCAGCCATTTTAATCGTTGTCTCTGTATTGTTATTAGCAATAGGGTCTTCACACGCTCGTTCTCAATTGTTTGCGTACTTGATTTTATTTCATCTTGAGACACCAAGAATCGATCGAATGCACCGCATGTGGTTAGACAGAGTTGACTTACCCCGGAACGTAGCGCGCGCATCGAAAGAAATGTTTAGATGCACGTGTAGCCCTGTCGCCGCCACCTTGTCATTGCGCTCATAGCGTTTGTGACAGCCAACGCAATATTGCTTTCCTTCTCCCTTTGTCATGGACACGACAGTAACGTACCATCGCTCTCAGTGAGCTCAAGTCGCTCCTAGCTGGGTCAATACGTAATGACTGGATTGGGATTTACCGTTAGTAGTCATCAGACAGCGCTGGGTCAGTCTTTGTGAGATGTGTAGAGGCGGATAGGTGCGCTAAAGTTTTAAGCTATTCTTTAATTAACAGTGACTCTTGCAGATAGTGTGGATCGAAGGCCTAGTGTGATTGACAAACTTTGAAATTGCAAGTATGTTGCAAAAGCATATGTGTGAGAAATGGTCGGCCATTGGAAACGAAAGACTTACTGACTCCAGCAAGAGCACTCGGAGAATGTGTGACTCTTGGGGTTGTTCTTAAGATAGGATCGAAGTGTGGGATGGTTCAACATTTGCTCAGCTCTTATAGATTTCTGGGATCCATACAAGGTTTGTACTGGTAGTTAGAAATGCACAACCTAGTTATGATTTACTATAAAGTCAAACTCTTTGCTTTCAAAAGGACTGCATATTTACATTGCCTAGATGCACCACACTCAATTGGTTCTAATGGTCGTTTGTCGATCAGCACAGTTGATTCTTGGATCTCATTTGATTGATGACTATATTCGTAGATTTAGATCTCATGACTGTCTCATACAATTTGCATGAAGATTTTCGGTAGAATCGAGACTATAAGATCAGTGAGTGACCTGTCCGTTGTACAAGTGATACTGTGAGAACAGGAGGGTTTCTAAGATCACGTTTAGAGATCCAAGAAATGTTGCATACATTGGTTTGTTATTATATCTCAGTGTGTCTTGCAAAGCGATGTAAACGATTTGTGATTGTTTAAGTCACTGGAATGGATGGCAGCCATTCAATAAGCCCAGCCCTCTCATGCCTGTGGTAAGGACAATCTGATTTGTGTATTAAAACATTTGCCGTTAAACAAGATTAGATAATTTACATGTGCTAACATTAAGATTTACTAAATATGATTTTAAATATTTATATTTGAGAATAATTTGCATATGTAGTTAGTTATCCAGTATCCATTCTTTATGATGCAGTATATATGTAGAGAAATTTTGTTATGATGGTGTCGGTTTTTCTGCTATTAGTGAAATTTTTTTCGTCTTATTGTGTTTTTGGGCCATTGAATGCTACAGCTAGGGTCAGACAATTTCAGTCAGCGTCAACAACAATGTCAAAGAAGGATAGAAATCTTGCTGATCAAGTTTTGGAATTTGATTTGTTCCAATTTACTTGCTTCCAAGTCAGAGGTCTATCTTACTCAATCCTCTTTGTCTATCTTACTCGATTCTCTTTTGGCTCCATTTTGTGAGTAGATTATTGATAGATTATTGAAGGTTGGTATAGTTATATGCTTGTGTAAATCGTGCATATCTACACACAGGCTGTAATCTTATTTGGAATACTAACATAAATATAGTCAGAACTTGCATTGCTAGAGCATAGTGGACTTATTATTATACTGTAGTTCTTAAAACCTTTGTAAGTATTGATGTCAGTTTTATCATTGCCGGTGGCGCATTTCTTTAGGAATTTATCTCGACAAGCTAATCCGGTGCAGCTCTACTGGATTAACCGGAAGTATTTCAGTGGAATCGGGGTTAGTGTGGATATTAGATAAGAAACTTAAACATGCAGGCGCATTGTGTTATAGTATAGTGCGACATGAATCAATCATACATGTCCATGGCTGCAGCTTCTGTCCTTGTTTTGTTGTTTGACGACACGAATCTGTTGCTATTGACTCCTTTGCTGCATTTCCGAACGCATGTACTAATTGGCCACGCCTATTAATTAATTTGTGAAGTTGGGTGAGATCAACCGGATTCTAAGTTGTGAAGGTACAGAAAGACTACGTTGAGGAGCTAAAGAAAAGCACTCCTGGTTCTATAGAGGGACCTAGATCACCGGCGTAGGAACCGGAGGCTGAGGGCAGCACGCTCACGGTAGGAATTAAAGGGAGGGTGACATGCAAAAATCGCTACCTATTTTACAACTTAGAAACGTTGATTTGCCAGTCAAATGAATGCATGAATTTTTTTAGAATTTTTAGCTAATGTTCTAAGGGTTAAAACGAGGGTTCTTTTGGCTATTATTTGGCTCCGCCTTTCATCTTCCGGCAATTTTGAGGCGTGTCCGTCGTGACATCACAAGTTGAACGGAAACTGCTCGCGCAGAAGTAAATCAGGTCTACAATGGTGAAGCGATGTGTTGCGGCTGGCTGTTCTAACTCACACAGCGACCAAGTCAGCTTGTTTTCTTTCCCACAAGACCCAGTTCTTCGAAAGCGATGGACAGAAGCAGTACAGAGGACTAGAGACAAATGGAATGGGCCTTCACGGTATTCGGTTCTATGCAGCGACCACTTTACAGAGGACTGTTTTGAAACCGATCATCTTTTGGCCTCATCGTTTGTCATCGCCAGGCGAGCACGCCTGAAGCCAGACGTCGTTCCAACGCATTTTGTCAGAGCGAATTTGAGAACAGGCGCCTCTGGATCGTCAGCTATGTCTTTGGAACGAACACGGAAACGAACGTCCACTGGCGGTGAGAGTGAGTTGACAAGCAAGAGGGGAGCATATGAGAAGAGACAAAGAGCTAGGGTATGTAGCTATTGTGTAACGTCGTATTGACAATTTATAGAAGTGTTGCATTGTGAATGCACCTCAACGTGTGATTTGCAGTAGGCGTGTTGCTAGAAGTGTGGTTAGTAGCCTTAGGCTTGAAGTGTGAACACAACGGCGAGGCTTCGCTGCAGTCTAGACTGATTTTTATGCGTTTACTTTGCAGCTTCTACAGGAAATTGTCAGCACTCCAAAGCACCTGTGGAAAGAGAAACAGAAATGGAATCTACTTGGCAAGACAGTGAAGACAATGAGAGTGAGAAGAGTGCAACTCATGCAGATATTGGTGTACAGGCAGTATGCCTACAGGATATTCCACGCAGATCCACAGTAAATGTCAGAGTTCAAGTAAAGCCGAAAACTGTCTCCAGGGGTGAGTGACAGGATAGTTTGATTACTGACTAACAACTTGTGCGAATGTACCTACAAATTAGAGAATTACACATGCATGCATGTACTAAGTTTTGGAGTCAACAATAAATTCTAAAACTACTTACTCCTGTGGAGTTTCATCTTCATCATCATGACCATGCTCCTGCCGATATTGAAAGTACGCTGTTTGAAGGACCCACACATTCAGGCAGACTGGTTCAAATCCTTCGTGCTCTGTGATACACTTGCATGATGTTACACTTTCTTCCAGTTTCCTTTCAATGTTGTCATACTCGCAACAGCACACACATTCATCTACTGTAGGCATAACTTTGCACTGTCCACAGCTGCACCTTCATTTCAACACAACTATTTGTACTGGAGGTTGCACGTGAAAGGTATGACGTCATGCAGCTGTATATCAGGACGCTAAAAGGTATACATCATTTTCTGCCGTGACCAGACATGATATTGCTATAAGTGAATCATGATTGGCTACTAAAGGTAAAGATAAGCTTGTCAAACGATTCCTGTACTCTCTGGTTTCCTGGTGTACGGCCACGTGACGACAGACGTCAAGTGTAAACACTCGCAAAAACAAGCGGAAAGCGATCACAAAGCTACTGCAATCATGCTTACCAGTCTAAATTCTGAAGTCTTTCATCGTTTTGCGTGCCATCATTGGCCGTACTGTGAGAAGATGAGCGGTTTTCGCTTTCCACAGGCTCGTACTGGTTAAGGCTCTACAATGCCTCCAGAAGCTATAATTTCCTCCTGAAATGTGTCGGAACTACTGCTATTCAACGACGACCTGCTGTAACTCAAATCTAAGCTGGCAGAGTCGATGCTAGATTGACTTGGACTGTGTTCTTCCTCCATCTGGAAAAGCCTTATGCGACTTCCGTTTAACTTGTGATGTCACAACGTACACGCCTCAAACTAATCGGAAGGCGGAAGGCGTGGTCAATGGTCACCGAAAAAACCTACGTTTTAGCCCTTAGAACATTAGCTAAAAATTCTAAAAAATTCATGCATTCATTTGAATGGCAAAGCAACGTTTCTAAGTTATAAAATAGGTAGCGATTTTTGCATGTCACTCTCCCTTTAAAATTTTCTGTGCTACTGACTTCTGCAAATCATTTACGGTCTGGCAAGCGAGGTAGTTTTTGCTTAGTCATGATGACATCGACGGTACAGCCCCCCCCCCCCCGTTCGTGAACATCTTCCTACGCCGATGTAGGCTCTTGAACAGTCTCGTCGCGCTTTCGTCATTTCCGAAAATTCAATTCTGAGGGGCTGAGGATGGCACATCCGGGAATGACGAAAGCGTGGCGAGATTCAGGTCACGAGGTTAGAAGAAACATCTTCTCATGTGGACTGCATACATGGTGATCAAGTTGCACAATGTGAAGTGTCAAAAGAGATATTTTGCAGGAAGAAACCTAATTTGTAGACTACTATTGAAGGTGTGAATTAATTAAGTTAGATGTGTGTGTGTGTGTGTGTGTGTGTGTGTGTGTGTGTGTGTGTGTGTGTGTGTGTTTGTGAATGTTTGTGTTTATACTTTTTGAGAGGCACTAGTTATGTTTAGGAGAGTTGGCATTAGGGTCAACACATTACTATCAATTTGCAAGATGTCCAAATCAGATGAGAGAAATTCAACATTTTTAGATTCTTTGGCCTCTGCTGATCAAGAGGAAAGACAGTCAGTGAGACACAGCAAAGCCAAAGAACTAGCTTTCAAAGCGCTATTTTCCACCATTTGTACCATCTACATGGATTCAATTTACTTGACAACAGATTTTGTAATTGATGCTCAGGATTGTTTGCCACTAGGAATTGTCAAACATGATTTCCAACGGACTTTTGATGACTCAGGTAAGTACGTGAGGTAGATGGTGAAGAAAGCACTGTGCAAAGTCATAAGCTCAAACTAGCCGCTTTCAGAGAGACTGGCCAAATTTCCATGGACTAGCTGCAGGTAGGTGTTCTAATTGTAGTGTATGTTTGGTGAGTCTGTTTGTTTGTCTCTTTCTTAGTCTGTTTGTTTGTCTGCATGTGTCAATTTGTTTGTTTGTCAGTATGCAAGGTTTGTCTGTTTGTATGTTTGTTAGTCTGTTTGTTTGTTTGTTTGTTTGCCTGTCTGTCCAGCTGTATGACTGTTTGTCTGTCAATGCAGCAATTACAAGCTTCTAATTAGTGTCTTCAAACTGCAGCTACATACCTGTTTGTCTGCAGCTTTGCAAAGATGCAATATGCTAATGTCATTAGTAGATAATTAAGGCCAGAAAGTTTGAAACTCCCTGGATTCCATTGAAGTATTTGCTAATAACGGG
>NC_085106.1:4666429-4670304 GCF_963422355.1 Corticium candelabrum
GCGTACTAGCTGTTCTGTTGAGTGTAATCAGTGACATTCGGTCTGCAGAATCACCTGTTATCTAGCCTGGAATATTTAGTAGCGCCACGTTTACGTTTTCTGGAAGGTACGTATTCTTGCATTACCATATTAATTAACATATCATGGTATACTCTTATCATACAGCTAATCTTATAAATTGGATGTTAATCAAGTTAGATAATGAATTAAAAGTAGTTATGCAGAATAATGCTAATTGAAATTATGACTTGTTGGTTTGTACTTATGTATTTTTCTCTTTTTGTGTACTTTTATTGCGTAGTTTTGTGCAAAATTTATTGAGAAGTGAAATTGATCTTATGCACTTGATCTACAGTTATTAGAAACTGCTCTGAATCATTAGCAACTGCTCTGAATTACTTAATTGTTTATTAAGCAGAATTGCTATTGGATATTGAATCAAACATTCAAGAAGTTTTAAAATTGGTATTTTAACAATCCTAACATAATATAGACAAATACATGTTTGTTAGTTTTTGTATTTTGCTTGCAAGAGTTTATACTTAGAAGGATTAATGCTCTTGGAGAATTGAACTGAATAGAGACTGTTTCAGGTTTGGCAATAGTGTATTTCATGAACAATTGTCTTACCTGTGCATTGCTTGATACCAAAAAGAACTTGTATATTATTGTACAAAGAACACTTGTCGGTTTGTATCCTTGCCATCGATTGTCTGTCAAAAGAACTTCTAATTGCACGTTGGACTGGAGCACTGCTAATTTTGTTTAAGTACTTGGTGGCTACGAAGCATGCACATGTACCTCGATCTGAATTATTGTTTTAGTCAACGTGTCTTATTTTGAATGTGTTGCAGTTGTTTAATTAATAAGAAAGTGTAGATGTTTGAATAATATTTGGTGATGTAACAGTTGAATTTTATTAAGAGAAATAATTGCTTGTGTGGCTTTTTGTCTGGTGGATTGATGGATCTATTTGGGCGGTTATGAGAATTTGAGTACACTGCATGGATCACAACAATGGTTCTTGTGTTTGTACTGCTGCAAGTAGTAGGTGACATTATTTAATATCTTATTAAAAAGGGCAATACTGCTTCGTCTAAATGAAGTTATTTTGTCTTTATGGGTTAGGTTTTTCTATGAGCAGTTGGTCTCAAGGGAAGTGTTATATGTTTACCATGACAAACAGGAACATCGAGATGTATCTGCTATGAAGAGAGCATTTATTGCTATAATATCTGGTCACATGAAGGTGATTCAAGATTATATTTTAAACACAACCTGTGGTCTACATTTTTTTAAATAATGAAATTGTTACATGGAACAACAAAAATTGCCGACCTCATTATGTTACTTTAATTACAAGTGACCACAAGCTAAGAATGTGGACATTAAGCATATTGTAAACTCTAGTTGTACTGTAGTATGTGTCTAATTAAAGTACAAGATTGTGATAGTTACAATGTTTCATAATAATTTAATGACTGTTAATAATACTGATAGTACTATTGCAAGGTAGCAGCTTTTCGTTTTCTTTACACTCCTGTATCATCTCAATTAAATAATGGTTTTTCGACAGCAACAATTTAAAGGTGAAGCGCCGTGCATGCATTTAATGATTAAGGAACCTTGCGTTTTTAACGTAATTGACTTGTTTAAAAGTCTCTTGTTGCCAGTTTGTTTTGCTTTGGTAGTAATTTTTTAACTAAATATAGTGCCTTCTCGCTTTTATAATATGACAAACAGGTCGTTCTTGAATTGAACTAGATTTTGTTTGCTTGCAAATATGGCTTTCTTTTTTCTTATGCCATTGTAGAGAAAATTTGGTGGTGGTTACAACTGTAATTTTTGGGCAAGAAACATACTTAGAATTAGCTTTCTTAGCTCAGGAGCAACAAAGAATTAACATCTGGTTTTTGATTGAGGTTGGGGGAAAACTCTGATTTTGGCAAAAGTAAGCTCTGTTGCAATGTCAGAGTAAGTGTGAGACGTAAATGATGTCTACTCTTGACTATTGTGTGGTTAGGGCGAGACCATTCAGTGTACTCAGATAAGTTTTATTCTAGCGCTAGGAACCGACGCTAGCAATGTCCACACACCAAAGACTCTAATTCCAGTATCTAAGTCTCCAGATATACTTACACATTATGAAAATACCACAACTCCTCCCCCTGGGTAGGCTAAAGGTCCAGTCACTCTGGAGCCTTCTTTTTATCGATAATCTTCTGAGGACAGAGGGTGGAGTCAAAGCAGCCAGTGCATTAGTAGTATTAACAGCAGTTTGTTGTTCCTGTTCTTATTGTGATGCGTACTCTGTCTTTTCTGTCTCACCCGATTGATCAGTAACTTTTATTATGTATATAACATATATAATATATATTATATAACAATGATATATACAGTGACCGGGTAATTATAAATCCACCTGACGTATGTGCTGGAGTACAAATATAGACACATTTTATTGTGGGACCTGATTAAGTAACATGATAACGATGATTACGGGTTGGTCATGCTGTTTTTTTTTGACGCAGCTAGTCTTCGTACTTATTCATGCGATTTTAGAGAAAGATTTGAGGTAGTTTGGCAACTAGTGAAATCAACGAGGTATAATAGGACGTTGTTTTCTGTATTCTCAAAGAAGTCACATGATGCGAACGTCAACAACTGACGCCAACGGGTTGCTGCCAATGTTACTTCTTGACAGTCTTGATTTAGAGAGACAAGCAGCTTATTGTTTTGCAAAACAACAATAGACCTTACTGTGACTTCACAGGGTCATGCACTTGCAAACAGTCGTCTCACAAAGCTCGATCAATGGTTGTTTATTGTTCTACCATAGTTTATGGACTGTTTAGCCCGATTCTTATGCAAATTTCAGATGTTATCTGTCAACAGTACTCCAGACAAAGAAAACACTGACTTCCGGTTAGTTGGAGATTTGAGTGCAGCTGAAAATCAGCTTTGTACGGTGGGCACCATACGCTCTATGCGCAAACTCGCATGTTGTAGAGCCTGTTCATTCAACCGTTTTTTTGTTACGTCGTGACGATTTTTTGTTCTATATTCTCCTTGCCCTAGGCTACGTGGTCTGCAACTTAGTCCAGAAACTCGCGGCAAAATGGAAGCCCTACACAAAACGGCTTTTCCCAAAGCGTTACTGCAACATCTGTAGGAAAATCACAAGGAGTAGTTCAGAAGTGTCTGAAGAGGCTGTCTGCGGGCAGTAGCGCTTACAGGAAACGGTCAGGAAAAAGGAAAGCGACGACTGCACGAGACGATCGTTTGATAGAGAGACTTGCCACTGCACTAGGCAAGTCCCTATCTGAGAGATCCATTGTTCGTCGTCTCAGAGAAAAGAGCGTGTAGACCTAAAAAAATCGGAAATTGTTTTTACTGTATAGCACTGCGACACAATTTGACCTGAGTAACTCCTGATCAAGCACTAACACCTGTGGACGGTAGGTCGCTGTTTCGTCTATTCAATACCAAATCGACGATCACATCGTCGAACACATCAATCAGTACTTACCACAAGCTCGCACGATCATGAACTTGGTACAATTCTCGGACGATTACGGTAGAAGCACGGCGACCAACGTGTTGTGGTATCGAAACACCAGCGGTAGATGTGCAGATGTTCCTTTTGTTTTCTATTTCTTACATGATCTTTAAAGATCTTTCGAGAATTCTGTATTGCTTCATATAATTCACCATTTCTAGGCTTGCCATCACATTTTCCTTTAGAAAAGTTCTTTCTAATCTGCCGCTTTGATTTCTTGAGATCGTCATTCCAACCCAATTTACTTGTTCCTCTACCTGAGCCTTTCCGCATACATAATTTACCGGCTCTCAGCAAAGCTCATATGGCATCAAGA
>NC_085106.1:4675504-4678004 GCF_963422355.1 Corticium candelabrum
TGCTATTGGATATTGAATCAAACATTCAAGAAGTTTTAAAATTGGTATTTTAACAATCCTAACATAATATAGACAAATACATGTTTGTTAGTTTTTGTATTTTGCTTGCAAGAGTTTATACTTAGAAGGATTAATGCTCTTGGAGAATTGAACTGAATAGAGACTGTTTCAGGTTTGGCAATAGTGTATTTCATGAACAATTGTCTTACCTGTGCATTGCTTGATACCAAAAAGAACTTGTATATTATTGTACAAAGAACACTTGTCGGTTTGTATCCTTGCCATCGATTGTCTGTCAAAAGAACTTCTAATTGCACGTTGGACTGGAGCACTGCTAATTTTGTTTAAGTACTTGGTGGCTACGAAGCATGCACATGTACCTCGATCTGAATTATTGTTTTAGTCAACGTGTCTTATTTTGAATGTGTTGCAGTTGTTTAATTAATAAGAAAGTGTAGATGTTTGAATAATATTTGGTGATGTAACAGTTGAATTTTATTAAGAGAAATAATTGCTTGTGTGGCTTTTTGTCTGGTGGATTGATGGATCTATTTGGGCGGTTATGAGAATTTGAGTACACTGCATGGATCACAACAATGGTTCTTGTGTTTGTACTGCTGCAAGTAGTAGGTGACATTATTTAATATCTTATTAAAAAGGGCAATACTGCTTCGTCTAAATGAAGTTATTTTGTCTTTATGGGTTAGGTTTTTCTATGAGCAGTTGGTCTCAAGGGAAGTGTTATATGTTTACCATGACAAACAGGAACATCGAGATGTATCTGCTATGAAGAGAGCATTTATTGCTATAATATCTGGTCACATGAAGGTGATTCAAGATTATATTTTAAACACAACCTGTGGTCTACATTTTTTTAAATAATGAAATTGTTACATGGAACAACAAAAATTGCCGACCTCATTATGTTACTTTAATTACAAGTGACCACAAGCTAAGAATGTGGACATTAAGCATATTGTAAACTCTAGTTGTACTGTAGTATGTGTCTAATTAAAGTACAAGATTGTGATAGTTACAATGTTTCATAATAATTTAATGACTGTTAATAATACTGATAGTACTATTGCAAGGTAGCAGCTTTTCGTTTTCTTTACACTCCTGTATCATCTCAATTAAATAATGGTTTTTCGACAGCAACAATTTAAAGGTGAAGCGCCGTGCATGCATTTAATGATTAAGGAACCTTGCGTTTTTAACGTAATTGACTTGTTTAAAAGTCTCTTGTTGCCAGTTTGTTTTGCTTTGGTAGTAATTTTTTAACTAAATATAGTGCCTTCTCGCTTTTATAATATGACAAACAGGTCGTTCTTGAATTGAACTAGATTTTGTTTGCTTGCAAATATGGCTTTCTTTTTTCTTATGCCATTGTAGAGAAAATTTGGTGGTGGTTACAACTGTAATTTTTGGGCAAGAAACATACTTAGAATTAGCTTTCTTAGCTCAGGAGCAACAAAGAATTAACATCTGGTTTTTGATTGAGGTTGGGGGAAAACTCTGATTTTGGCAAAAGTAAGCTCTGTTGCAATGTCAGAGTAAGTGTGAGACGTAAATGATGTCTACTCTTGACTATTGTGTGGTTAGGGCGAGACCATTCAGTGTACTCAGATAAGTTTTATTCTAGCGCTAGGAACCGACGCTAGCAATGTCCACACACCAAAGACTCTAATTCCAGTATCTAAGTCTCCAGATATACTTACACATTATGAAAATACCACAACTCCTCCCCCTGGGTAGGCTAAAGGTCCAGTCACTCTGGAGCCTTCTTTTTATCGATAATCTTCTGAGGACAGAGGGTGGAGTCAAAGCAGCCAGTGCATTAGTAGTATTAACAGCAGTTTGTTGTTCCTGTTCTTATTGTGATGCGTACTCTGTCTTTTCTGTCTCACCCGATTGATCAGTAACTTTTATTATGTATATAACATATATAATATATATTATATAACAATGATATATACAGTGACCGGGTAATTATAAATCCACCTGACGTATGTGCTGGAGTACAAATATAGACACATTTTATTGTGGGACCTGATTAAGTAACATGATAACGATGATTACGGGTTGGTCATGCTGTTTTTTTTTGACGCAGCTAGTCTTCGTACTTATTCATGCGATTTTAGAGAAAGATTTGAGGTAGTTTGGCAACTAGTGAAATCAACGAGGTATAATAGGACGTTGTTTTCTGTATTCTCAAAGAAGTCACATGATGCGAACGTCAACAACTGACGCCAACGGGTTGCTGCCAATGTTACTTCTTGACAGTCTTGATTTAGAGAGACAAGCAGCTTATTGTTTTGCAAAACAACAATAGACCTTACTGTGACTTCACAGGGTCATGCACTTGCAAACAGTCGTCTCACAAAGCTCGATCAATGGTTGTTTATTGTTCTACCATAGTTTATGGACTGTTTAGCCCGATTCTTATGCAAATTTCAGATGTTATCTGTCAACAGTACTCCAGACAAAGAAAACACTGACT
>NC_085106.1:4683004-4695504 GCF_963422355.1 Corticium candelabrum
TCGAGATTTTTTCCGAAGACTTGTTAGTGCAAGTATTTTGTCGTTTGATGACTACGACTTTTTCGCTGCCTCTGATGATGCAAAAGATCGGGATAAGATGGTAGATCATCTACTCTCTATTCTTCGACGGCAGCCACCCAATCTCTTTGAAGCGTTTTGCGGAGTTTTACGTGACGTTGGAAGCGGTGACATTGCTCAATGCCTTTTGACAGGTCAAGGAAGCAAAGTTGATGCCTTTGCTGGTAAGGCTGTATAGGCGTAACTAATGACTAATAAACTCTAATTATGAAAACGTGACTAACTGCTAAATAAACTGAGTGTAACCTAACATGAGGGTGTCTATCCGCATAAGCACACACGCACGTACACACACCATACACACACACCCACCCACCCACACACACACACACACACACACACACACACACACACACACACACACACACACACACACACACACACACACAAACAGACAGACATTCGCACACTCTTGAAATGCAGTGATATTTAGAATCATTGGTGAAAGTAAATCAAATACACTAATGCAAATTACAAATGTATGTTACAAAACTAAAATGGTTCAGTTTATGACAAATCATCTCATCCCCAAGACGTCCCCGGGCAACCATACGTGAAATTTTTAGATGCCCGGTCATTACTCTGGTATCCCATAAACCAAATCCATGACCACTATTGTTATGGTGCTATATTTGATTTATGAAAATATGTGTACTTACAGACAGGCAAAGTACATCTAACAAACAAACAAACAGACAACCAGTGCACATAAATCTTGTACATTTTATCACATGTATTAGCATTGATGTATTAACTTTGATGTATAAAAGATGCATTGGCAGACAGACAGACAGACAGACAGACAGATAGACAGACAGAATGACAGACAAAATGCAGACAGGCTGACAGACAGACAGACAACTGAGTGCAGACAAGACGAGTTCAAAAATTACTGGACGACTCGATTGTGATGCGGCAATTACTGCAGAAGATGAGCAGAGTCCAATGCAGTGGTGACTCATTTGATGCCATTCGTAACTCTGTTAGCTTATTTTAGCTGTTTTACTCCTATTTAGTCATAGTTAGGGACCTCTTGGGTCCAATTTGTCTTAGAACTTTCTGATCTTTAGCATATTGTAGACTGTAATAATCATATTGGTCTTGCATAAATAATATATGGATTTGCAGACAGACAGACAGACAGACAGATTATTATATTTGAAGTCTGACTCTGCTAATAGCAATCGCTAACTTTACGTATGCATAACAACAATAGTCAATGAACAAAATGTTGAACGTCATTATCATAAAGAAAATCATCAAAATTGCACTTTGACAACTTTGACAACTTTTTAAAAAATCACACGAGAGTTGCAAGACTGTACAACTACAGACAGTTGCTTTCTCCATCTATCTCTAAAGTCTGTTTTGCTGCTTTTTCCATTTGCATCTTTTGAAATTTTGGAGATCTTATCGAGATAGTCTTCGGCCATAGTGCCCCAAAAGCCAAAGTGTTCAGAAACCAGTGGAATGCATGTTGTATCAGATCCTGCTATAGACTGCCGTTGACCATATTTTGTCATTTTGCGTTTTTCTCTCAACTCAGCTGCAAACCTGATATTTTGGCAGCTGATTGTACGATGTCACAAGAATGTGGATGAGCAAGTGAATGTCCAGGTCTTTTGTCAAGTGTCCAGTGGGATCATATGCTGTTATATCCGGCCTGTTCTCACAGTCAGAATACCTATTTCTTGCCTCAACTTGATGAGGAATATTTACCTCGTCTAACATTTAGCCCAAGTTGATACGATTGTATTATGTTGCCATACTGGGCCACCGCCAAACTTGCAGGTCAATAGATGATAACTATGTTCATCAAGGCTTCTACCACAATCACACTTGGTAACAATCTGGGAATATGGTAAAGGAATACCAAGTCTACCCTGCTCCGAGTCCCTGACATGACCTTATCCTTGCAGCATGTTTGACAGAGGATGCTTGCATAACACATGTTGCTGCATTCCTTTCAGCAATATCCGAGCTCAGGCGATTTTGGAGTTTTACTGGCTTTGCCATGAGCCCAGACAAAGACTGAGGTATGAGTGTCTCTCCATCTGATCTTAGGGTGGAAGGAAGGCCTGCTATTGCCTTACAAAGATGCTGATAGAAAGGAGGTGGACTCACACAGTTGAGGCCGTCACATAGATCTATTCTAGATGAAAATCTTTGAGGAATCGTGCTCATTGAATAGCACCATGAACCCACAAAAGCAGCAGCAGACATTTGTGTCCAGTTTGTAATGCCAAAACCTCCAAACTTGATCTTAAGAGATGCTTGCTTCCATGTCAGCTCATGAAATGCACTCAACCCCAATATTGCTGCAAAAGTATCTCTTGATAGCTGATCATGAATGTGACAAGCCTGGTGTAAAACTGCAGACAGACAGACAGACAGACAGACAGGCTTTGATGTATAAAAATATATGAAATTTGACAGACAGACAGACAAACAGACAGACAAGCAGACAAAAATGCAGACAGGCTGGCAAACAGACAGACAACTGAGTGCAGACAAGACGAGTTCAAAATTACTGGAGGACTCGATTGTGATGCAGCAATGGCATGCAAGGGTGTTAATTACTGCAGTAGATGAGCAGAGTCCAGTGCAGTGATGACTCGGTTGGTGCCATTCATAACTCTTTTAGCATATTTTTAGTTGTTTGACTCCTATTTAGTCATAGCTAGGGACCTCTTGGGTCCAATTTGTCTTAGAAATTACTGATTTTAGCGTATTGTAAACTGTAATAATCATATTAATCTTGTATAAGAAATATATGGATTGGCAGATAGACAGACAGATAGACAGACAGACAGACAGACAGACAGACAGAGAGGCAGACATTGTTGTAGCATGTTTTCCTTTTTCTTGCTGGAACCATTTAGAATGTAATAGTGTTGAAATTTTAAATATATGTATTGACAGACAGACAGACAGACAGACAGACAGACAGAGAGACAGACAACCTGTGAGAAGCAGACTTGCCGCTCTAAACTGGCAGTTTCCATCACCTTGGACACAGAGGGGCAAATGAGGGCCGTCGATCAGAAGGGTAAAGATAAACAGGACTCTGCAACAATAGCTGAATCCTGCCCAGCATGATTTTAGGATTTGCAGCCATTGTCTTATTTAAAAAATAGAGTAACCCGGATAAAGATACGATGCTTGTTTGCAATTTTCAGTTTTGGGTACTTTTATGTTACAAGCAAGCACAAGCATAAATAGCAGGAAGTAGCATTACCTTGACACTACAGGTCACGCCAGTCTGGCAGTAATTAATTAGGAAAGGACACACAGATATCTGATCTATCATCCATGACACCTAGATGCTCTTAGTAGGTCTGCAAAACGGTAGACGTATTTTTAAGCAATTTTATACTAACCAAGGTCCCTTTACTTTAAAGTACCTCTCTACAGTACGCTGCTAGGTAGCACCAGTGATATGTAACAACGAGGGCATGCTTGTTCAGGAAGGAAAATTCAAGCTGGTAGGTAGGGTAGGTGTCAGCTAGTTGTCCCTGGGCAACCATAGTTTGCCGTTTTAGTTGCCCTGACATATTTTTGGTTGTCCCGGGCTCCCAGGCAACCGATTTGTCGTACACTGCTGGTTTGTCTCGGTAATTGGCTATGTGTCAACCAGGGTAAGCTTCATACTGCACCTTGCCAATATCAGTATTGCGCAAAAGGTGAGGCCATCCTCCAGCTTATGATTTACAGATACTCCTAAGTAGCATTTAGTTTGTACTTCGTGATGAGCAATAATCAATTATAGCTGTACATTTCCAAGACATGAAGTCAACTAAAATTAATTTCATATGATGTCTCCTTTTACAATGTTCCAGACTAGAAAAATACCGTGTTTTAGTTCCTCTTTGTTTTTACAAGGATGTTTCTCAAGCTGACCCTCTATTTCTGTCACAGCGGTGTAGTGTAACCTTTAGAAACGGGGCCCACCGATTTCACGTTGCTACGGGACACGCCCACTTCTTACAGACTGGAACAAACGTATCCAAGTTGCATCCTAATCAACGTCAGTTGTGTAGTTGAAGTGAATGCAGTGCAAGTCCATTGAGTCTTCTTGGCTCATTGTAGAGACTTCAGGTAAGTTTTAATTAAGACGTCACCATTAATTAATTAAACACTCTAGCTAGGCCACTGATAGACTAAGATAACAAGGCTATGAGCATCTGGTTAAAACAACAATAATAATGTCAGGAAATTAATTTTTGTCACATTGTTTCATAGGATCCATAAGAATGATGGTTGTCTCAGTTTTCTGTCCAGCACAACAATGCATTTCCAAGCATAACGTATTCAAAGTTCAGTAATTGTAAGACCACGCCTACAAATGATGGGGCTATTATAGCCTACAGCAGTAGCGGATGCAGGATTTACGTAAAGGGGACGCCTAGTCTAGAAAAATATTGCCACGCTTGCGAATTTCAGAAAATGCAATATTTTGAACAAACATGATCACTGAACGCAAATAATTACATTATTTTGTTGTCAGTTTCTAGCTTGCTTGCATGTCAACTTGGTGTCTGTTATATGGTATAGAGCTCGGCAAATTGCCAAGGTCACGTGTACTCTGAACTACTCAGTAGATCATATTACTACAGAGAACGAAAGAGGGGCCCGGGCCCCTTGGGTCCCCGCTTGGATCCGCCACTGTGTAGCCCGGCCTTGCTCATGCCAGGCTGCTGACCGTAATCAACAACTTTATCAGACCGTAATCAACAAAACTATTCCAGAGAAGTCGTGTTTGCTATCAGGTAGCTGCGAATACGAATCGGTAAAGGTGCCAAATAGCAGCCGTAACTGATGTTGCTCTAACATGGCAAAATCTATGGGGCTAGTGCCCCATTGCTCTCATTGCCCCATGCTTTCTACGCTTATGTTTCATCTCAAAGTTTCAGTTTCTCCTTAAAGGAGAAGGCCCACGGAAAAACAACCTATACTTTAGAAATAGATCTTGACGAGAGAATTCGAATGACGTTAGTTACACGTCCCAATTTGCTTCTGTTGTTGAACTAAAAATGACTGCTTTTCAAGGACCCTGAAACCCTAGTTTCAAAGTCAACAACAAGCATCTATATAAATTTAACGCAATGGCGGATGCAGGGTGTTGTCTGGGCTGCCTATAGGAACCAGCTTTATCATCTTGCGAGTAAGAACAGGAAATTAGCTGAGCAAAAATAGGAAAACAGACGGCGGAAGAGAGAAACAATGCTCTAGCTAATTTAGGAACCAAGGGAGTATTATAAACGTACAATCACAATCTCTTTCCTAGACAACTATTTTAGTTATTATGGCTAGAGAAGTGATCACCGACATATTGCGTTTCCTTTGTCTTTGGTTTCAGGTGTCATGGTCGATACTGCACAGTCACTGGATCACAATGTCGTGAGCATGCCACTACACCTTGCTGTTCCTCAAGAGTACATTATAATAATTATAATAGCAAATTAATATACCATGGCATGCTACCATTTTGTAGGTATGACAGTCATCTGTGATAACATATTAATGTCTACTATATATGGTATCCACGGTACCAACTTTAGTAAAACTTCGCTAAATTTCTCAAACATTGTGGTTGTACCACCATTTTTTCTAGTCTGGACCCGCCACTGATTTAACACGTGCACTGTGCCGCACTGTACCGACAGATGGGCTAGAGCCTTCTCCATTTGCGTACAAAGACCCGATACTTGCGTACATGTGCGCAATCAAGATATCGTAAAAAGTACTGGCTGCAGTAGGCGTAGATAGCCTTTCTCGTATGCAATGTACTACCATTGACTTTGGAATGGGAATAACAGTTTGACCTCTAGAAATGGGGCTAAACTTCACGATGCTAGGGGACACGCCCGTTTCCATTTTTATTGGCTTCTAATAATTATTGACTGATACGGTAGAATCAGTGGCAGATCCAGACTGAAAGAGAGTTGTGTACACCTTGGGTTCTCTAACGTATTTACAGTCCACAATTTGTATAAGCAAGCCTACAAATGATGGGCTACAGCCCTGTCCTCTGAGCCCGGTCTAGCACATGCCACGCTACGCCAACTTGACTGGTACAGGTAACCAACAAGCAGACTACACGATAACTTACGTAATGACTAAGGCTATCACGAAAGCATTATACCATGTGTACGTATATAGCAGTAGTCTGACTGAGGCGTTTGCCGTCCTTGTTGCTTTGACCGTTTCTAATTACTGAAAAGATGCTGTAAGCTCATCAATAAAAAAATGACGGAACAGACAGCACGCAAGAATGGTGGTCGACTTACAGATATTGTACTAAAGGCAGTTTACACGACATAAAAGTCAACTCTGTACTTATGTATATTAGAGCTAGACTACGGTGTCACTATACATTGCAGAACAACTCCTAGCATCTCACGTGACCAATCCGCTTTACTTGCAAACGTCTGCATGGCGAATTATGAATGAACTCGGCCTGGCATTCATATTTCGCATGACAATGACAACTTCTACAATTGGGACGATTTGATTACAGCGATGGCCGTGAAAGCGACGGAGCTCAAGTCACCATACCAAACATGACGCAGTGAGACAGTAGCCTCCTCAGTAAAGAATTGCGCGTGGTTCCGTCATGTGTCAATGCACATCCTGGTCTCGTTTGTTTCGCGTGCCCGCAGCATGACCGAGCCTTTCCAGCTAAGGAAAGGCAGACTACGATTCAACAGCTGCTTCTCTCAGGGTAATTATTCAAAATGTTGTATAGGTAGCTGACTATACGCAGTACAGTTTGTTGTCATTGTGCGTAGATATTAATAATCAAATTTTATGTTAAGTAATCCTGGCTACGCCGCTGGACTATCGCATCCAATTCGTTGTTTGACTTTCTTTGTTAGCGTTGGCGAAGAGGAGAACCCTGCGAAGTATGACGTTCCTCGTTTGTCTACTACCTCAACTGTAGACAGTATACGCAGAGACGCAGGATGACGTCTGGTTGGTGGTGGTCAGTGTTAAGTCAAAAGACAACATTGCCAATTTCTGGGGACTTTCTTGGTAGTTGCATTCAGAAATAATTGCACAGACGCGGATCTTCGTCTCTCAGACCAGACAAACAACACAGTTTTGCAATTCGTGTAGAAAGAGATGTTAGAAACATGTTTGTCGTTAGACCTGCTACTGTCTCATGACTTTTTATTTAACTTAATTACGCCGAGAAACGTTTGATGATATTTTTACTTAAATAGCGGTGATACATGCATGTCGTCTATTCTGTTTAGATGTAGATAAAAGCGGTTTGTTAGATGTTGCTTAATTGAGCTGGACAGCTTTTTATAATATCGCAGCTACGTCATTCACCCTAGAATGCTAGGGGATTAACTAATTATTTATTTCCTTTTTCTCTGTTTTTATGCGTACAGTACCTATAGCGAGTATACGGCTCAATTTCTAGCCTAACGTATACGAAATGGTGGTTTCCTTATTATATAAACTCTGACATATATGTCGTTTACCATATTGCTATCTTTGACGCAAAAATCTCTTGATACACTACAAACCCGCCTTTAATTATTTAAACACGAAAAAGGCAAGGGCACCTACCGACCTTGGACTTGAGACAACCAAACATGGTCATCTAGCAAATACTGATGTCAAACGATACCATCTTAATAGTCAAGTCGTGGATAAGATAGACGCAAACTTCAAATCTTAATTAGTCGTACTCGATGGTATCATACAAATACACACAAGCTGAAAAACGTACATTGATAGCAATATCGTGTGCTCTTTGCAAAACATGTCTTCATTTGTATGTACTAATCTGCATTGTGCAGAAATGATGAATTTTTGTATTCCATTGTTTTAGGGGACGCTGCTTTTACTGGCTCTAGCAAACTGCCGCTACAAAAAGAAAATGAAGGTTTGAGAATTGAGATTGCTCAGTTGAGATCGGAAAAGAAGATGGCGCAAGAGGAAACTTTGGCTGTGGCGGCGAATGCGGAAATAGCTATTGCAGAAGTTAGACGTCAAGAAGCGGTAGCTCAGCACCATCGGAATAAAGAATATATTGCTAAATTAAATGGAGAGAGACTGCTCAGTTTTGCTCGTTTGTGTCAGCAATTAGCGTGTACTCACTGTTGCGCTCGTCGTCAGGTAAGATATTATCTATTGAGAAAACACCTGATGTTACGGCGTGCGCAGTTACTTATTTATGTAATGAGTGTGTATCAGTGTTTCTTAAAGTCCTTTTATTTTAATTAATATACCCAATACCACGAAGCCAAGGTGCATTATTACAATTTTGTGCAAAATTGTATAATTAATTATATAGACGTGAAAGGTATAAGAAGCAGTGCGATGGTGCCTAGATAGGTGTAGCTTGTCTACCTGTGCACAGTCCAGAATTTGCGCAGAGTAGCCTCGGAGTCCATCTTGAATAATGTATACACTTTCAAGTTCATCAAAACAAAGGATTTTTGAAAAGCAACGCTTGTAGACTATGATGTAGTACATTTCCCGTATTCTCACAAAAAGAAAATAATCAAACGATTTGCAGCTCGCAGTTTGACTAGCCATAGCAACGAGACCTTGGCTTTTCTATACTTTGCTAAGGTGAAAAGATTACAATGGTAACTAGACCTATACTTTGTCGGCTTTTGGATTAACTATTTGAGTGTGGATCGACATAGAAGACATAATCGTCTCTCGAGGAAGTCAGTTTTATTCTAGGCGTGGCTTGCAGAATGCGCACAAAACTCGCTTTCTATCCAAGACAAAAGCATCCGCATAAATCTGGACCGTGCTCCTTTAAAATGCAGGCTGGATTATTGCCATAGCGAGTTTGGTTTAACAAACATGAATCAGACAGAGAACCTCTAACGTTTGGTCAACAATTTTATATCTCTTACTTAGTTGCTAAGTAAAGCGTTAGGTAAAATTTAATTGTCGTGTTCGCAGGTTTTAGGCTAAGCTCAGAGAGTAATTACCTATCATGCCTTTATATACACTTACAGCTGCAGAACAACCCAAAATATATCTCCTTGTTTTGACATGCAAATTGTATCTAAAAGGAAGCTTTGAAAAAGCTTGGCTTATTACTTGGTTTAGTGTTTAGTTTAATATTTAAATTATTTTAAAATATACGTTTGAATAAAATTTTTGGCAATAGGACTTGTTCATAAAGACATAGACTTTAGAAAAAATGTTGTTTGCATTATTTCATTAATAAATACAATTGTTACGATACACAAATTTAGATGTGTCTTTACTAGATCTAGGCGTTTTAGCTGCTTGCATGTGCTACACCGTTAAGTTTTCATTATGTACTCGGTAGGTACGGGTCAAGACTCCAAAAGTGTGGAAGATGTGGGACGTAAAATTGCCGTCAAGGAAACCACTACACTGCGAAGTTGCAAAAATAGACGACCGCTTAGTTGTCGGTGGCTACAGCGGACAACTTCACGTGCTCAAAGAGGATCAAAGAGAGTGGGACACTTATGTGAGACCCTCAGGCGATATCTACGAAGTCGTTACCTACAAGGATGACTGTTTACTACAAATATACGACAAAGTGTCGCACAAGTATGTCATTCAGCGGTTTCTCTTGACTGAGGAAGGACATTGCTGGCAAGACGTTGCTGTATTGCCTGACGAATTGCAATTAAAAGGCGTTGCTTTCGCAGTTTATGGAGACTGGTTGTACGCTGTCGGTGGCAGATGTGGCGATTGGGAATGTATTAACACAGCCCGCGCTTGTAATATCGAAACAGGCAAGTGGTTTAATATCAATGACATGAAATACAGACGCTCTAGCTGTTCTTCCGTTGTCGTCAATAAGACTTTGTATGTTGGCGGAGGCGGAGCAGATGGCGGCGAATTGTGTCGCGACGTAGAAGGTCTTCGTCTACAAACTGGAGAGTGGTTTTATGGTGTGCCTACTGCCTGCTGGCATGCTACTTTGAGCGCATTCAACAACAACCTGCTTTCTACAGGAGGACTGACGACACACGGTTTTAGCAAAGCTAACGTGGTGCAGCTTTTTGATGAAGAAATTCAGAATTGGTTGCCTTTGCCTTCGATGTTGAGAGCGAGATACAGACATGGTGCGTGTGCTCTTTCGAGTGGAGAGCTCGTTGTAGCTGAAGGAGGAGGAGGTGGTTTCGGCACCTACACAATAGAAAGCATGAATTTAGGATTACGAGGTAGTGGGCAAGATGACGAGTGCAACCTGAGTTTTAATTAGACTTGGTTATATAGAAGCACAGCAGAGCCTTTTTCTTAGACTTATAAATCAACTAAATTCTACCTTTCAATAAACGTTTATGCAGTGTAGTGGCAAAGACTAGGCTTCATTATTACGTGTAATATTAATGTACTAACTCGGCAAAGTTTTGTTTTCAGACTTGAAGCGATCATGTATATTTAAACCAGAAATATACAAGTTATGAATCTTTTATTAAATCACTCTGAGACAGCCTCATATCACTTGCCTGCAGATCAGAATGCATACAGCTTGTAGACCTGTTCATTCTGGTTTTAGAATAGCAGATAGTAAACGAACCAGATACTAATCGTTCCACCTAAAATTATCCCTTTGTTGTTAGCATCTCGACTTATAGCTCTTCCGAAAGCTAATGGAGATGTTCGTCTAATAGCGATCGGGGAGACTTTAAGGAGATTACAGGTAGGGCAATATGTTTACAGGAACAGTCATCTTTCTCAGAGTACTTCAGCCCCATACAACATGGAGTAGCCACAGCTGGAGGAGCAAGTTGCTGGCTCATCATATACAGCTGCTTATGGATCAGAACCCTGAATCGTCTGTTTTGAAAACCGATGTCAGTAATGTTTTCAACTCTATCAGCAGGGAGTGCCTCATGGAAGAGATCTCAAAACATTTTCCTAGGATAGTAGCTCACGTCCATCAAATGTATTCAAAGCGATCATCTCTGATACACACCAAAAATCAATCTGATGTCACCATTCAGTCAGATAAAGGAATTCATCAAGGTGACCCATTGGGACCAGCTCTTTGCTACAGTAATCCATCCAAATCTCCTTTTGCGACAGCAGCAACATCCTATTGTAACCATCTTTGCTTATCTTGATAACATCTATGTCGTAGGACCATGAAATTGCTTTATATGTTTGTTCTATCATGCAGATATCATTATTTCATTTGAGAAAATATATCTAGCTATTTGTAATAGAAAGTGTGAGCTTTGTTGTCCAAGTGGGTCTTTTGATAGCCAGGTTGAAATTCCAGTGGTAACTGATGGCACAGAAATACTAGGAACACCATGCAATTGGAAGTCCAAGTTATGTGGAGTCAAATGTGTTGAGATTTCTAAGTCTGACCAATATCTATGCACAAAGTTAACTGAATTGGATTATTCATAGAGTGCACTACTACTTTTACGACATATTGTCATGTACCAAGGATAAACCACCTAGATAGATCAATAGTTCCTTCTTGTCTTCAACCTGCTGCAAAGATCCATGATGAATTGACTGGAACTACATTTTACGATATTTTGAAGTTAGAGTCGATTGATGTATGCAAGTGGAGACAAGCTACTCTAAAAATCAAGCGTGGAGGGTTTGGGTTGATATCAACGGAAGAATCATCAAGTATTGCCTTTGTAGCAAGTTGGTTTCACAGTATTAATGAGTTACCTCTCTGCTTTCCAAGCTTGCAAGAATCTGTTGATACTAATCAATCAACAAACCTAGAAGTATCATCTCAATCATTGCATATTACTTAAAGTCAGCATTTTTGTCCTTACCTTTGTCTCCATCTTTGAATGGCAATTTGAGAAATGCTCCAAATTTTTGTGATTTGTCCTTAAATCCTGTGAAGCTTCAATAACGAATTACTCAAGGAATCGAAAAACTAAGGGCAGATTTGATCTTAAATGACGCAAAAGGTGCTAGAGATGCTGCCAAGTTACGATCTCTACAAGGAAGAGGAGCAGGAGCTTGGTTATATATAGAATTAGTCCCTACTTCAGAAAGTTTGCAATGAATAAGAATGAATTTCATATAGCGGCTTTTCTGAGACTAGGAAAACCGATGCTTTTCAATTCTTGTGTAACACATTGTAACTGTGGCAGGGAACTGGATGCTGATAGTTGCCATCTCCTCACTTGTAAGCTTGGTGGAGGCCTGTGTGGGAACACAATAATATGGTGGCAGAGTGGTGGCAGTGTTTCAGGGACTTGCAAGTGCATCACAAAAAAGAACCTAAAAATCAATATATAGACAATAAAGACAGACCAGACATAATAGTATATGATTCAGGAATAGGTGCCAATGTCGAACTCGATTTCTTTTTGGCACACCCATTTAGTACACGACACAGTGGTAAGAGCATCGAGAGAGGACAGATTTGCAGCTGCAGAAAAAGAGGAGAAAAAATAAATAATATTCAAATCAACAGCATC
>NC_085106.1:4700504-4725504 GCF_963422355.1 Corticium candelabrum
TCTTGCGCAACAGATACCAAAAATACATGTTTAGCATGATAGCTAATTAACGTTATCAATATATATATATATATATATATATATATATATATATATATATATATATATATATATGTATATGTATATAATTGCTGCATATTCAGTAGTGATTAGTCATCAGTTAAGTCTGTTGATAGTAAATAATGATTACCTCTGCACCGATTGCAGTAGATTTTCAAATTCTAAAGTTGTTCGACGCATCCAGTTATGGAAAGTAACGTCGTTTTAGATAGACATTTTGTGTCTGTCTGTCTGTCTGTCTGTCTGCCTGTCTGTCAAAAACATCTATTGGTAAACATCAACGCTATTACAGTCAACGCTAAATCACTATCTATGAGTCCAAGAAAAATGACCCTTAGGGTCATGAAATGAAAGCTTAACGTACACTCTGGTAACTGTAAAAACCAGCTACGGAGTCATTTCTACACACTATTCTGTCAATCTTCTTCGCCAAAACCATACTGTTACACCGCTGTAAAGTAATGGACATTAATCGTCTCCAATAAGTTTTGAACTCACTGGAGTTCACCTTGCCGTCATCATCTCGTGATCGCAGAGAGATTTGATGGAGAAACTTTTCTCCTGCATTTCCCCAGCGGCCATAATGCTCAAACACCAGTGGAATTAGGCATGGAGAACCCCCACTAGTGTGAGTCTCTCTGCTGTACTTCTCTCTCTTCTTTCCCTCCCTTTTTGAAGCAGCAGATCCATCAGTTGTAGCTGCGACTGAAATTATGTCGGTGCTCCATGGGTGGGCTAAGGAAATGTCGAGCTCAACGTTAAAGTCGGTTGCATTATAAACAGCAATATCGGGTCTGGACTGAGAGCTGCTGTAACAGTCTCTTGGCTCAACGGTATGGGGAAGAGACACGCGTTTCAAACACTCGGACCAAGCAGAGACTATTGAATTATGAGACCAAACTGGTCCCCCACCTGTCTTACAAGTAATCAGATGATATCCTTCAGGATCTAAGGCTGTGCCGCAATCACATAAGGTTGCTGACAGAGGCAATGGCAAACGCATACCCAACCTCAATAAAGCTGCCAGGCGGAACAATCCAGGGGAAATTGCAAGCTTTCTTGAGCTGGGAATGACATCTAGCCAGGCTCCTGATCCCCTCCCTTGAAGAGATCTCAAACGAGCTGCATCCTTGGTCGCAGATCTTTCAATCATGTCCTGAACTTTGAGTTTTGTCTGTTTTTCAGTCAAATTGTGCTGAAGCCCTTTGGTGTTGCAGAGGAGATCTGATAGGGCCTGACCTGGACACAGGGACTGCTGTAGGTGATGACTAATGCTGTTCTCTTGTGCTATTGATGATGTTGTTTCATTGATTACTGAGGTTACCAAAGGCTGTAGGGTTGGAAATCGATCCAGCAGCACATGGAATGAATGAGCCCAACCAGAGGCAAATGCTATTGGTGAAAGATGGGTCGCAGGGGTCATTCCAAAACCACCGTACCTCACAGGGAGAGTTGCCTGTGCCCAAGGTTCAGCAGTCATTTCATCAATGTTCAGTAGTTTGGTAAAGGCAGTGCGTGTTTGTCTGTCATGTATGACCGCAGCGTGACTTAAATCTTGAGGAGGAATACTCCTTAGCAGGTGACACAAACGGTTAATATGACAATAGCGAAGGAGAAGCAATGCACTTTGTGTATCCTCCAACTGAAGCAATTCCTCACAGAGTAAACTTCCCGACTGGGCACAGTCAGTACAGACTGTTGAGATGAATGAGCTGTTGCCAATGGGGATCCCCAGTATGATAACACCGTCACTTGAAACCGGGAATGAGACATCACAAGGTGGTGATACCTCAGAAATAAACAATTCACACTTCTTATCTTGAATTACTAGTCCAATAGGTGAAAAAGAAGATCTGAGATCAGCTGACGCTGCTACAACAGCATCGACTGGTCCCAAGATGAAAACGTCATCCAAATATGCTAAGCAAGTGACATTTGGATTAGCTCTTTGCACCTCTAGCAGACTGCTCTGAATGGCAATGGAAAATAGTGCAGGACCTGTCTGCCTGTCTGTCTGTCTGTCTGTCTGTCTGTCTGTCTGTCTGTCTGTCTGTCCGTCTGTCTGTCTGTCTGTCTGTCTGTCTGTCCGTCTGTCTGTCTGTCTGTCTGTCTGTCTGTCAATACATACATTTAAAATTTCAACACTATTACATTCTAAATGGTTTCAGCAAGGAAAAGGAAAACATGCTACAACAATGTCCGGCGACCGTTATGCCCGCTTACTACGTAGGACCATTAATTAACTGTACGCTATAAGCAGTACAACTGTTCTTGCTAAAAGAAAGTCTACATAGTTTACTTGAGAGCACTTGTGCGTTGCATCTCTGGAGGCTAACGGACAGTCAGCGTCTCCAGTATGTCTTGAACTCGCTACTGTACGGGTGTCCATCTTCATCTACAGATAATGGGGACAGATGATGTAGAAATTGGTGGGCTTTTCCATCCCCAGCGGCCGTAATGCTAAAAAACCAGAGGGATGTAATTGGATGCATTTCCCATAGCACCAATCTCTTTGCTGTATTTTTCCGTCTTTTGTTTCTTCTCTTTTGGCAGCAGCGGCTCCACCCACCTTAGAGGCTTGTAATATGATGTCCTCATTCCCCGGGTGGGCAAGAGATATGTCCAGCTCGATACCATATCCAGATTGGGCATCGAATGCTATGATATCAGGACGAGAATTGATTCCTTCGTAAAGGTTTCTGGGTTCTCTTCTGTGTGTTATGTTTAGGTATCGTAAACTATCACACCATACATTTGCTACTGATTCGTGTGACCAGATGGGTCCGCCTCCAGTTTTACAGGTTAGATGGTGATAGCCTTCTTTGTCATTAATCTTGCTACACTCTGTCTGTCTGTCTGTCTGTCTGTCTGTCTGTCTGTGTATTTGTGTATTGTGTGTGTGTGTGTGTGTGTGTGTGTGTGTGTGTGTGTGTGTGTGTGTGTGTGTGTGTGTGTGTGTGTGTGTCTGCGTCTGTGTCTGTGTCTGTGTCTGTGCCTGTGTCTGTGTGTGTGTCTGTGTGTGTCTGTGTGTGTGTCTGTGTGTGTCTGTGTGTGTGTGTGTGTGTGTGTGTGTGTGTGTGTGTGTGTGTGTGTGTGTGTGTCTGTGTGTCTGTGTGTCTGTGTGTGTGTGTGTGTGTGTGTGTGTGTGTGTGTGTGTGTGTGTGGGGGGGTTTTGTGTGTGTGTGTGTGTGTGTGTGTGTGTGTGTGTGTGTGTGTGTGTGTGTGTGTGTGTGTGTGTTATTATGTAAAGGTAGAACTATTTTGTGAAAAGGTACAGAAGAAAGACAAGCATAACATATATATATATATATATATATATATATATATATATATATATATATATATATATAGTTTACCAGCGTACGTATAGTCTTTAACTAAGAAAAACAACAATTGCAAAAGGATACTTCCTAGGTTACAAACTAAATATAGTGCATACACTGACGACTGAGTTATAGAAACTCCAAAGTTTATCAGACTGAGAATTTTCTACCCAATCTTCTACTCTGAGTCATGTGGCTCACTCTTCTCATTCCATGGAAAGTCTTCTTTCTTCAACGATTTAGCTTTCATGAAATCTGGATGAGATGCTGTAATCCATTTAACTCTTAAGCCATCTTTATTGGCATCTGTGATGTGTTTGCTTCCACTCATGTTGTAATGTGCTCTCAGTCTAGCCTTTATAGAAGACGAACTGCCCAATGCCCTCCCGAGATATTTTGCATCGAAAGCAGCTGTCCCGAAACCTATTTGGTAGACTCCTCTCTCGCTTGGAGCATTTTGAAAACTACTGAGAGGGGCAGAATTGCTCCAACGCATATTGCTAGTTGAGAGTCGAGCTAGAAAGACAATACATTATTTCAAACAGACCTGTGAGCAAACACTACTAAATTTTGAAACTGTTCTAATTAATTTAGTTATAAAAAACGAGATTTTCTATTTAATTATGAACGTCTATACTCTAGAGGTATCCGACGACGCTGATACACTGCAGTGTGTCTACCAGCTTTCTTAAAGTCAATACTAAAATTTTAGTAAACTAGTTATATCAGTTAGGAGTTATTGAAACCTGTATGATTAATTAAACTTCTTTTATATCTAGCATGCTTCATAGGTACATATAAACTTTAATAGCAAACACTTACTTGTATTCTAAAAAGAAGCTGGCAGCTGGGAGCGAATAAAATCTATAAAAAGGGAAGACAAAGACATTATGTTTGACCACGCCTTTATGTAAACAAGCTGTGTACAAAGTAACCCGACTGTCGTTCAATTACAAGGTATATACGAGTACAACCATGTGGGAGAATAGCGATGATCAGTCTGAATGGCTCAAATAAGGCTAACTAAGTAGAGTTTCTACATGGCAAACGAAACATTCGCGCAATTTTTTATTTAATTAGCAAAGCAAAAATCAACTAATGGTTTGCGTAAAACAGAACACTGATCGACTGAAAACAAAGAGACTGTCGGTTTCTACGAGCAAATAGATACAGCCTCAGAATAGAATTCAAAATGCATGCTCGCTGTGGGTGAGCACGTGCACCCGGCCAGTTTGTTACCCTAGATTCCTGCACTGCTCTAGCTCCCAAAAAAAAGTTTTAAGCGCAGCTTGTTTATGCGTATTAGTTTTTACTAATTTTTGAGTCAGCTATTGGTATTCTTGCAATCACATAAAACAGTCTTGCCATGCGCGCTCTTCAGACCTCAAGCTGCAACTGAGCCAGACTATCCCATCAGTAAAGAAAGAGTGAAACGTACCTGTAAGAATTCGTTAGAGGTGCCTTGATAGAATCTTTTGTCGGTAAATGATACAGAAGTAGATTGCTTACATCACGTGAGAAGAGCATTGCACAACTTGCATGAGTTGCATCCCACAGCTTTCTCGCATACCGATGTCTATCTTTTGGCCACCTCATCTTTGTGGTGACCTTCTATTTACTCATAAGATCTTTGGTGTTTCAAAAACTTGAAGTCGTCTCTACTCTACTTGATCTTCATCACAATTCAAGTGACAGCACGTTGTGCCTAGAGCTATCAAACCGTGTAGACCGCCAAGCGACAATCTAAAAACAAGGAACTAGACAAGTTCAACCGCTTTCCTAGTCTTTTGAAAACCTTCGTAATCAAGCTAGAATAAAATTGTGTGACGGTTTCTAGTAACCTAGCTGCTTGGAGGCAATACCGATTTTAGTTAACGTAGATCAATCAAAACCAAAAAATATCTAAGCTGTTGTAAACAGCTATTTGATGTTCCTGCTATGGGACAATAAACAATTTACTGAGCTTGGTACTGTATGGACGTCATCGCTTCCAACGAGATTTGGGTGCACATTTCATGTCTTGGCATTTGCTAACCGCGTACGGCTACCGCGAAATAACAGGCTCTATTTTTAACTTTTACTTACCGATGTCAGCAGCGATGCATTGAATCAGGAAAGGCCTCACTAAGACCCGGTGTGTACCATTCCAAATTATCCGGATCTAGAGTATTCCACCCGGACTATCCGGCTGGGTACCTCGTCCTAGGATAACAACTTTGTTCCAATCTCTTTCGTGCGTCATTTTGAGTGATGTACTACCAGTGAGACTTGACAGACCTAAACTGAGGGAACTAACTTGCATAGTATTACACGATATGTGCTTTGCGTGGTGCTGTCTACACGCTTACCACATGGTCTGGTTTGTATACCTCCTAAATACATCCTGGAAACTGCGTTGTTTCTACTCGTTTAACAAATGACTGACGCAAAGATAAAGTCTCTAGATAAGTTAAGGCGTTAACCTAAATGCAGATACTTCAAATAGATCTGTGTACCATGGGTCTCTAGTGGCTGTTCTTGGAATATGAGTTACAGTTAAGGCTATGGGCCTATTTATATCTGGTCTTGCTGTGCACATGTTCACTTAGCAGTGTGACACTCTAAACATTTCAAGCTTACGCCCAAATACCACACTTTTTCGTATTTGAAATTGACGCTTATTTTGACTCAAAAAACGCAACAACTTAATAAAAAGACTTTTGAATGTGCTCTAGAAGAATTGAGCAGAAAAAATAACTACCTTATACAACATCGGTCAGTTGTTTTAATTAATTAGTTAACGATATAATATGAGAGACATTCAAGTGCAACGCACCTAATGCTTGAAAGAACGGTGTTATCGTGACATCAGTAAATCATGTTTAATACACTACAAAGCTCACAAAGCACATATACGCCAAAAGGCGGCGTTAGAGCAGCTATACGTACTAGTCCGGCTATAGCATCAACTGTCCGATCTTCTAGTCCGAGTCGCAATCACGCACATGTTTTTCATTCCATGTAAAATCATGTTTCTTCAGCATTCTAGCCTCTGTGCAATCGGGGTGAGATACTTGAATCCATCGAGCCATCAGGCCAGCTCTATTGGCGGCTGTGATGTGGTTGTTGCCACTCAAGTTGTAGTGAGCACTCAGTCTAGTCCTTATTGTAGTCGAACCGCCCATTGCCCGACCAACATACTTTGGTTCAAACTCAGCAGTACCAAAGCCTATTTGATAAACACCTCGCTCGCTTGGAGCATCACTGTAATTCTTGAGAGGAATAGGATCACTCCAACGCATAGCAACTGTTGAGCTAGTGAGACAAAGACAACACATACAGTTAAATGAGATGTCTACAAAGGACGATTTTTAAATACTTTGAGATTCTATATTCTAAGATGAACAAACCAATCACAAGTATGAAATTGCTACATGTACCACTAAACTAGAAGAAACTGACCTAACAGACTCTACTGGGGGCCTTTCAAATGTACTGTGCACGTACATCAATATCAAAATCTAATGAAAATGCTCATAATTAGTTTCTATTCTTTATGCCAATAGATAAGGCGGACCCTGGATCTCAGACTCAAAGAGAGAAGGAGCATCGACACCGTATGCTTGACCACGCGTATATTAGAATAAAATGTAGAATTCAACATGAAAATACTGCATGCTGTTGTCCCTATTATTAGACGTATACCTAGTAGCATTGTAGTCACAAACTTGTGCCAGAAAACCGATGATTACAGTTTGAGCAGACTAAGAAAAAGGAAGTCTAAGTCTACACAATTCTGTCAAACCAAACGCTCGGTTTCTTCGCTACAAGACTAGAATTTGCTCAATCGTGCATGCAAATAGAACGGCGATTTTTGCAAAAACATATACGGCAAGCAAGAGAATAGAAGCAAGATTAGGCCCCAAAGGGAGCACGTGCACCCTAGCTGTACTCTCCTTGGTATACACCGGATTTGCCAGACTACAAATTTGCGTTGATTTTGGATGTTTAAATGCAGCCGCATGCAGTGGCGTCGTTGGGCTTCCAGATCTGAAGAGGACTACCTCGATTTTGACTTGCTTGCTTCATCACATGACACAAGTATAGCTCGACGTAACAAACACTTTCGAAGATTGAACGTACCTGTAAGAACCGTTCTACAGGGGATGCCTTGATCAAATGACAGACAGGCTTCTTTGTCCGATAAATAAAATGCAAATCTGTCTACATGTAGAAACTATGACACAACTTGCGCCCAATGAGCGTCCTCATACAAATGTGAAATCCTCGTGTTTACACATTCTGCTCATACCACAGATATATCTAATCTATATTTTCCCATTGATATAGCACATGGAGAAAGAGCTCCACAACTTACGCCCAATCAGCTTTCGTGGATGCACATGTTGTTCATGCCACAGTTAGATCTCATCTATATTTTCCGGTTGTTATAGAAAACTGTTTACATAAAGAAAGCATGACACAACTTGCGCCCAATCAGCTGCTCGTACAGTAGAATATGAAATCTTCGTGTGTACAGCTATCTCATCTATATTTTCCTGTTTGAGAAACGTCACATGCTCAACCTAGATAAGTTTTAACGCCTCCCAAAGTCACGTGACAGTAGAGGTCAAACAACACTGCAATCTATTTATTTAACTCTTTGATTCTGTGAGATTCGCCAGCATATTCCTTGATATGTCAGGTAGAGGTAAAGGCAACGGTACATAAAACCTTGCTCGGACATATTACTGCCCTCTGCTGTTTCTTTGTTTGGTAGATGACAATATGTCCCACGATTTGTCTGACTAAGGGCTGCCGGTGCAAATTAATGATCGCCGCGAGACCAAGGCCGTCAGGTGGGTCTCAAAATTGAGGGGGCTTATCAATAAAGTTAAACATTATAATATATATATATATATATACAAATATAATTTCAACAACTAACCTCTCTCTAAATTATGACTATCTAAAAATTACATATCTGAGGATTACATCTATTTGTAGACTAAAGATTTACATATACACATGACAGGTTTAGTGTACACATACATTTACACTTCAAATTGAGATTCTGATTTAGATACATCGATAGATTGTCTTGCCAAAACTTTTATGATTACTAATCAGTAATCTTTCATTGTAGTGGATTCAAACGTAGTTTGATTCGGTTGTTAACAGCTTTCTAGATACGTCGTTGGAGCTTGCACATTCTGCTGCAGTCTCCAGATTGTTTACAGACACGCGTAATTAACGGTGCTCTAGACAACTTTCGTAACTTTAGAATTTTTCAAAAATCTTAAAGATAAACGCACTTGTTTGCTGCATTTCCTTTTTCAAGTCAAATTGTCTTTGTTTACGAGCTTTAATTAATTAATGTTTTGAGACTCTGTGAGGGCATGATCTCGAGGTTGAGGCTCCTGCGGTTCCGACGTATGTGTGTGTGTTTAGGGGGAGGGTGTGAGTGTCTATGTATGTATGTATGTATGTATGTATCTACGTAGTGTGGCGTCTGTGGCTCAGTTGGTTAAAGAATGAGTTTTGAGAATAGAAACATCCGGATCTTTGGATCAAAACTTTAAGTACAAGATGGGTACAGACGTAATTCCCTTAAGCAAGGAACTCACATGCAACTGCCTATCTCTATGAGTTGTCGTTTCGGTTGATCTCCAACTGAACATTAAGAGAGGCGCTCGAGATTATCTTGGATTTACACGTGAGTTACAACTCGTTTGGTTGCAACCAAACAGAAAACCTCACACATTAAACTATTTAATATCATTAACTTACAAGAACTTCGGTGAGTTGACAGACGATCCTGAAATAGTGAAGACAATGCATTGTCTGAACTTTACACATCAATTGATGACATGGATTGGTGGGTTAATTGGAGGTCTTCTAGAGAAGAAGAATCCTGGAAGTTCAATTGGAGAGACATTTGAGAAGTCAGTGAGCAATTTGTGTTGCAGTTAGTCTGCATATTAATAAATATATTAATTAATATATTAATAAAATTGTTGTGGATTTGTTTTGATCTATACAGGCTGCAGCGCACAGCATTCTTGCGTGTACGAGATTGGGATTGTTTCTGGTATGAAGGATATCTGAGTGCTGAAGTAATGCCACATTTTGTAAACTGTTTTGTTTTGTTCACACACACACACACACACACACACACACACACACACACACACACACACACACACACACACACACACACACACACACACACACACACACACACACACACACACACACACACACACCACACCACCACACACACACACACACACACACACACACACACACACACACACACACACACACACACACACACACACACACACACACACACACACACACACACACACACACACACACACACTTGGAACCTGGAATTCCGCCAATACCGACTATTTTTTGGGCATTGCAGAGGAAGTTTCCGCCAAAGAAGTGCGGTCATTGACTTGTGACAGGTCAATATTCAATGATATCAGGTCTGGTCTCATTGTACGGTATCAACCCATTTGTACTTTGGACCATGCTGAGAACGTTTCATATTATGCAACTTGCTTCTCAGCAACAACTTTTGTTGACGAGAGATGTTCATTCGTTCTAAGTGACCAAGCCACTGTCATCTTTGATGTTGAATTTGAAATTTCAATTGGTTCTTCCTTTCTACTCTGGTGATTGCCCAAGTCTCACAACCATATAATAAAACTGGCATCACTAGCGATCTAAAGACTTGCAGTTTTGTGTTCTTGCTAAATCCTTGATTTGTGAAAACTCTACGTTTCTAAGAACGAAATGTTCTTCTAGCTTTCTGAACACATTCAACAACCTCTGTCTGACGTACAATCCCAGACCTAGTCGATCACAATGCTGCCCACAGCAAAATTCAGAAACATTCTCCAGAACACGACCAGCTATCAAGATGTTTGCTTCTTCAACGCCAATGCTCAAGATTTTAGTTTTTCCAGTGTTGATCCTGATACCCCATTTCATACAAGCATCATGCATGGAAAGCATTCACCATCAGTTGCAACTCATTATTGGACGCACCTATTCAAGCCAAATCATCGGCATACATGGAAGCTTTGATCTTGTGTGTACCTTCAGGTTTTACTCGATAGTTCATGAAAAGGTCACCATTTGTTCTGTAAGCAGTTTCAATGCCACCACCCTTAACCTTATCCAGAGTCTCACACATAATTAATTTCATCAACAAATTGAACAAGACTGCAGACAACACATACCCTTGATGGACACCTGTGGTTACTTCAAACTTTGATCGTGCAACACAACCTGTAACATCGTGCAGGTCAACAATCTAACCAATTCATCTTCTATACCACAATATTTGAGAATGTTAGTGAGAGCGTGTCTTGGTACAGAGTCAAATGCTTTTGGGAGGTCAACAAAACAAATATGTAAGTTGGATCTGTGCTCTACAGCCTTCTCATGACTTGTCACAGTAGCCAAATCTGATCAATTGTTACCTGTTGAGGTCGAAAACCGCATTGCTCTTCTACAAGCGAAGGTCTTATTACTGGTGTTAGCCGACCTAACAAAACACCGGCAAAGACTTTCCCAGGAATACTGAGTAATGATATCACACGATAGTTCTCACATACCAGACGGTCATTCTTTTTACACACACACTCGTGACACACACACACACACACACACACACACACACACACACACACACACACACACACACACACACACACACACACACACACACACACACACACACTTGTAGTTTGAAGACTAGAAAACTAGCTTTAGTAACATGCAATGAATGTGTCACACTGTAGGAGAAAGCGATGGTACACGAGAATCTGACTCTTTCCAAAATCATTCAATACAACACAGACTTCAGAGATGTACCAGAAAATGTTCTGTACTGATGTTCGTAACCATCAGTGTATTCTCAAACCAGAGAAGCCTACTTGCCCTACTTCAACAGAGACGCCATCAGCTGATGCTGCCACCAAAACAGCATCAAGTGCTGAGACAAACAAAGCAGTAACGGAAAAATCAACAACTCAGACTACTACAACTGCATGCAGCCACAACAACAGTTACTGTGACCGAGTAGCTGTGCTGTTTTCAGAGAGACATCTGCAATTTGAAGAGTGCAAATCTCAGTCAATTGGTTGATGTATCGAGAAGAAATCAGACAACACTGAAGGCTGATGTTAGACAATTAGAAATGGATCTCGATGATGAAAAAGTAATTAATGCTATATTTGAAGTATGTAACTGTGTGTCTATTAGTAGGTTGTTTTATATGTTTGTTTGTCCATCTGTTTTTGTCAGTTTGTCTGTCTGTCTGTCTGTCTGTCTGTCTTACTCTCTGTCTGTCTGTCTGTCTGTCTGTCTGTCTGTCTGTCTGTCTGTCTGTCTGTCTGTCTGTCTGTCAAAGGTATTATATTTTCAAACATGAACTACGATACATAGACTATAGTAGCCACTAAGTTTAAAAGACTCGAGTCCGCAAGCTAAAACCCAAAAGACTACAACTAATACATAGATTAATGATTAAAAGAACACTCCTTACAACCACAAAGTACCAACGTACGCTACACAGTCAAGACAAAGTTAGGCAGATAGGCATGAGAGTGACTCCAGAAAATGTGTACATGTGGACAGAGGAAGTGACGGCAGAATCTGAAGAGGACGCACTAATCCCGTGAGGGCAAGGTAAGGCTGCGATCATCTTAGACTCAGGCGCCACCGTTGGAAGAGACCCAACACGACTGACGTTCATAGAGGAAGACGCAACGAAAGAGGCAACGACAGAAACTGAATGAGGAAGAAGACGAAATGTGTTCGTGTGGACAGATGAGGCGACGGCAGAATCTGAAGAAGACGCACTAATCCCGTGAGGGCAAGGTAAGGCTGCGATCATCCCAGACTCAGGCGCCACCGTTAGAACAGACCCAAGACGACTGACGTCCACGGAAGAAGACGTGACGAAAGAGGCAGCGGCAGAAACTGAATGAGGAAGAAGACGAAATGTGTTCATGTGGACAGATGAGGCGACGGCAGAATCTGACGACGATACGTTGGCTGTAGACAAAGGATGAATCTTGGACACGTAAATAATAAGACACAACACAACCCAAACTCGAACAAAAGCGTTCATTCCGGAAAGGGGTCCCAACGACAACAAGATGGAACGACGCGCGCCGCGAGAGTGGCCAAAGCCACTAACGCCTTCTCCAAACACCGATAGCTTGATTTCTTGAAGTAGAACCAGAAGTAGTCGGAGCTAGAAATCTTCTAGGCACACTGCCATACATCCGGGGTCTCTGTCTGTCTGTCTGTCTGTCTGTCTGTCTGTCTGTCTGTCTGTCTGTCAGTCAATACATATATTTTCAAAGAACAACACTATTACATTCTAGTCTGGCCCAAACTGCCGACACAGTAATTTAACTACGTGCGAATGAACTGTCAACTGTAAAGATCTTAGAATGTCCAAGCCTTGCTAACGTTCTGCTAATGGCGCTAGCATTACATCTTTGTCTGTCTGTCTGTCTGTCTGTCTGTCTGTCTGTCTGTCTGTCTGTCTGTCTGTCTGTCTGTCTGTCTGTCTGTCTGTCTGTGTCTGTCTGTCTGTCTGTCTGTCTGTCTGTGTCTGTCTGTCTGTCTGTCTGTCTGTCTGTCTGTCTGTCTGTCTGTCTGTCTGTCTGTCTTTTCTCTGTCTCTTTGTCTCTCTGTCTGTTTGTCTCACTGTCTCTCAGTCTCTCTGTCTGTTTGTCTGTCTGTTTGTCTGTCTGTCTGTCTTTAGATATTTTCCAACTTCCAACTATCAAACATCGCTGCTAACTCACAAAATTTACGAGTCCACAACTAACAAGTAATTCAAAACAATACAATCGACAGCTAAGATAAAACACAACCACTAATGAAATCTAACTTAAACTAAAAACTAAGGTCCTATAGTCATTGACTGATAAACTGTTTAGCACTCACATCTTCAGCCTCCAGCAATGACAGTTTTTCTTGTAATAACGTTTGCATTACATTTCTACAGTTGCATCGAAACTCTCTTCCTCCAAAATTCCATGAACTTTGCCAAAATGTTATAGGTCTAGCTACCAACTTCATCTACTGATCGTTTCCTAGATGTTGAAGAAAATTTCTAGCTTCGTTTTCCCATTTACCAAAATGCTCTATAGCAAGTGGAATCAATTTGTTTCTTTCTTGCAGCTTCTAATTTTTATATTTAGCATGTTTCCTCTCTTCTCGCATTTGGATACCGTTCCGTCAACGTTTTTCGATGTTGGAAAAATATCTGAGCTTCATGGATGAGCTAAGGCAATATCTAACTCAATATCTAACCCTGTTTCTGTATCAAAGATGACTATATCCGGGCGATTATCAGAAGCAGTGTAGCGATGACGTGGCTCACAACGATAGTGAATTCTGAGACTTCGCAGGCATTCTGATAAAACCGATGCAATGTATTCGTGTAACCTGTCTGTCTGCCTGTCTGTCTGTCTGTCTTTCAGTCTGTCTGCCTGTCTGTCTATCTGTCTGACTGTCTGTCTGTCTGTCTGTCAAATTTTCATATATTTTTATACATCAAAGCTAATACAGGTGAAACTAAAGTAACAGCTAATGAACAACAAGTGTCACAACTACAATTACAATTACACAAATAACAGTTAGCATTAAAAAGCTCCCCTACGGAGCCTACAAACCGAAATTTAGTTTACTGAATTGAAAGTTGAACAACATCTAAACTCTGGTCAGTATTCTGTCCATATGTTACTCTGATCATCTTTCTAGCCAACACCGAGGCATTGCAACGCTGAAGTTGTACTGACAAGCGTCTTCTCCAATGTGTTTTAAAATCTGAGGGATTGTTTCTTCCTTCTTCATCTCTATATAGTTTGGAAAGTTTATTGAGGAACGTTGATGCTTCTTCTCCCCACCCACCAAAGTGCTCGAAAACTAGTGGAATAAGGGTAGGAGTGTACCCTCCAGGCAACTGCTCTTGAGAATATTTGCTATGTTTGATGTCTTCTCTTCTTCTTGCTGCAGCTCCATCCGTAGTTGCTGCACTTCGCAGAATGTCCTGGCTCCAAAGGTGAGCAAGGGCCACATCAAGCTCGACATTTCCCCCACTTGTTGAGTCAAACACAACAATGTCTGCTCTATTGTTGGATGTTGTATATCTATCTTTTGGTTCAATTTGATGCTGGTATTGTAGACTGCTCAAGCATTCAGACCAGCACAAAACAACAGAATTGTGAGACCAAACTGGGCCTCCACCCATTTTGCATGTTAGTAAATGGTACCCTTCAACATCTAGTGACTTTCCACATTCACATTTAGTGGCCCAAGGTGGTAAAGACAAAGGTAGACCCAATCTGAGAGCAGCCGCCAAGACAAAATTGCCAGATGAAAGTGCAAACTTCTCTGAAGATGGAATGGAATCTAACCATGCTCCTGCTCCTTTACCTCTAATTGAACGCAATCGTGCTGCATCTCGGTTAGAACCAGTTTCAATCAACTGATCTGCTTTCGATTGTACAAATTCTGCTGTTAGACGATGTTGCAACTTTTTTGTGTTAGGCAACAAATTCGACAACGTGGAAATATCTTTGAGATGGTGTTCTAAAGTTAGCCCAATATCACTCGCATGATTAGATGATGTCACTAGAGAGTTGACTTGATCTTGAAGAACAGGAAAGCGATCAGGCAATAGCTTAAGAGAATGAGCCCAGCTGGCAACAAAAGCAAAGGGTGCCACTTTGTTTAGGGAAGTCATACCAAAACCTCCTAGTCTTACTCGCAACGTAGCTTGCTTCCACATATTTCCAGCTATGTCAACATTTCCTAGCAAACAAGAGAAGGTAGATTTTGTTTGCTTGTCGTGGATAGTAGCTGCCTGTGTCAGTGTTTCTGTCTGTCTGTCTGTCTGTCTGTCTGTCACATATATTTTCAAACATTCATCTATCATACAAAGAGTGCTAGGCAATGACATAATGTTTTAGGTGCTACAGTACACAGGAAAAAGCACTAAAAAACAGTAACAACTTAACTTAAAAGATAACCCAGGTCAGCCTAGTGGCTAAAGAACTGGGTTGAGTACTTAGCGCTACTTGTGTCACTTGACAAGCTTGCCATCTTCCTCAGTATGACTTTGGCATTGCATTTTTGCAGCTGAAGGGAGAATCTTTTTCGCCAAAAGTCAAGGAACTCTGCAGCGTTTGGTCTACCAATTTCGTCACATGATTTCTTTGCTAGTTTCTGCAGGAAGTTTCTTCCCATGACACCCCAGCGTCCAAAATGCTCCATAACCAGAGGAATGAGACTGACAGCAGTTCCACCTGGTAGACAATCCTTCTCGTATTTTGACTTTTTTCTCTCCTCTCTTCTCTCAGCAGCGGCGCCATCTGTTTCCGAAGATCTAGGGAAGATGTCCGAGCTCCATGGGTGTGCAGACAGCTGCTCTGTCTGTCTGTCTGTCTGTCTGTCTGTCTGTCTGTCTGTCTGTCTGATACGCATGTTTATTGGTGCATGTCAGCTGAATTCCGTTTTATCCAATTTTAGATGTTACGTCAAGCTAATGTTACTCAACTCAGTCAACCACAACATCAGTGCACTCTAACTGAGAAAGACCGAGACTATCTCTCAACACTAACAACCAAACAAGCTACAAACATTGCTACTTTATCACAACAAGTCTCATTTCTAGAGCAAACACGAGCAGCAGCAGAGCAGCAAGTAGGTCGAGACAGAGATGTCTTCATGATTCTGCATAACAGTGAGTTTGTTTAGGCAAATGTTTGTAAGTCTAACGTCACTTTACTTTCAAATGAAAAGATGACACTTGTTGGTCAAGTGAATGATCTGGAACAATCGGTAAGCAAGGGACTTGTGATATTACAATACACAAGTATGCTCACATAATGCGTTCACACACACACACACACACACACACACACACACACACACACACACACACACACACACACACACACACACACACACACACACACACACACACACACACACACACACACACACGATTGTCTGATGTTCGATCATTTCCACATAAAGATCGACTCTCTCAGCCAAACTGTTACGAACCTTACGACCGAAATAGAAAGTTGTGCTGACCAACTCACACAACCCACAGCTCACATTGCTCCAACTTCACATGCTTCAACAATCAACCTCCTACCACAGATGCACGAGTCACAACATCACCATTTACAGTAATACCAACAACAACAGATTCTGTAACCACACCACCTGGCACGCCATGTCCCACTCCAGATCCTGCACCACTTAATCGACTGAAGGAAAACAACACACAATTACAGCAACAGTTGTCGCTTGAGGCAGGCGTGGTGTCTGGCTTGAAACAGCAACTTTCACTGGAGCAAACCAAATCGCTCAGCCTCGTCACCAAAGTCTACAAACTTCAAACAAATGTGACTTTTCTTAATCGACGAATACAACGATGTGAAGTATCAAGTAACCAAGCTTTACAAGATCTAACAATCTGCTCGTGTGCAAACACGGCAACCAGTGTGCCCTCGACCGAACGCAATCAACAAGTTGCTAGATCCACCATGCGACGAACGATCGACCGACTGACAGCAGAAAAGAGTGAACTAAATTTAACTCTCAGTATCAACTCATGCTGAGAGAGAATCAGAAGGCAAAGCAAAACATCAGTCAACTGAACGAACAAATCACAACATCAATATCGAGTCAAAAGCTACAGTTGGAATCTCGACCGACAGACGACGGCCAGCTAGTCATCATACGATATTGGTTGGACCTTCTCGAATCAACTCCAGGAAAGATTGTGGTTGCTGTCGGTGGTGCATTCTTTTTGCTCTTTCTCGTTTTCTGCACTAGCTGTAAACATCTGCTTTTGTGTAATTACAGAAGCGTAGTGGCAGCAAGTCGGCAAGGAAGTACGACGTGCAGATGGCAAACATGGCATTTGATTACAGAAATAAGGGATATATGCCAGACAGCAATTATCCTCTCGATTAACTAATTAAAATTAAATTTAAAAGTGAGAAGTTTGCTTTCTCTAGTGTCTGCACAAGAGACTTGCTTGTGTCATGCTATTGTATTCATATGCTGGATATCTACGTAGCTTGCCTCTTCATCCTATTTTTACTAGCAACTTTCAGTTTGTATTGGTCTAGATGACTGGCTGTTTCATATGTCTGATTTAATTAATTGATGACAATAAATACTGAGTGTATTGAACGTTTCCAATCTACAATATCTGTTGCTATATCTGTAAACACACAAAACATTTGATTTAATCGTCTGTTTTGAAGATTATAGCACGTTATCAAAGATTAATTGGTCACGTGAGTTAATAGATGCGCATGCGTAGAACGTAGGAAACGTCACAGGGACTGTTCCCTTCGTTGTAGGCTCGGTCGTTGTCAGTTGGTGTGTATGCAGTGAGTGCAGCACTATAGAAAGGTTGGCTGTGATGTCGTCACTGTCGCGTAAATGATGCGCTTCGTTTGGCGCCAATATTTGACGCGCACTCGCGTAGCTATCAATTCCTCTTGTTTCGTTTGTGAGTTATTTGTGGAGTGGAGTGTTATTGTTTGGTTGTTGTGTAGAAATGGAAAAAGAATTGTGTGAAGCGGTGCGGAGAGGTGACATTCATTCAGTAACGGGTTTTTTGGATATGGGTGTTGATATCAATCAACGTGATGAGGATGGAGTAAGTGTTGTGAGTTATAATATGTGTATTGGATGTTGAAATTAACTGCACGTCGTTTGATCTCAAAATAGAACACTCTTCTGATACAAGCGTGTTGGAAGAATAAGAAGGAAATGGTCAAGTTGCTGCTCACTAATAAACTAACAGATGCTAATGGGACTGGCATTGTGAGTTGATTGAGTGTGTGAAAGTGTGATGCGTTGTTGATAAGATGGTAGATATCAACTAGATGTACCAATCTAAATCCAACAATCAACGTTTCTGTTTTTTGCTTGTCAAGAGGCAACAGTGTTGACTTGTCAGTCGTTGCATGCAGAGATGAATAATCTTGCGGGTTTTTATTTCATTCAACTTGACTATCGTCACTATCACCTAACCCTCGTTTCAATCTAAACATGATTTCAAGTCTCACTGTTCTCTACTAACTATGAACATGTTTTAGTGTGGAAGCTAAACTTTCAAGTGTGATGCTCGCATTTCATTAACAAAAGTAGTTTTATTTAAATGGCCATTGATATTAATTTATTAAATTTGTGATGGGTGATGATATTGGATTAATGCTTATGATCTTGTCCGTGTTGCTGTGCTGTTTTGTATAGAGAGATGACCTTAGGTGGTCTCTAGAGAGGAAGGTGGGTATTAGTAATTTGATGTTGGAATGAATGGTTGGCTTGATATACATACATGTGCAGACAGCACTTTTTATTTTTATCAAGTTTGTGGCTTAACAGAGATGATTATCTTGTGTCAATGATCTAAGTGTTTTGGTAAGACAAGGTTTTATGTCAGTGGGGAGACGATAACCAAAGATCAAGTTCTGACATGACGATATAGGATTTTTATATTTTAGTTGAGATGTTAGACGTTGTACTTGTACGACTGCTTTCTAATTGATCTTGAGCAGTCAGCTTTCACAAATCTTGTGACAAATTTGCAAGGAATGACGTTTGACATACACAAATTTTAAAATTGCAGACGAGCAACGAAGGTGGAGATACCCAACATGTCTAACTAGGCTTGCAGTAATTAGTTGTTTTGGTTGGTGACTTTGGTTTAGTATGGAGGGGATGGTTGAATAATGATTATAATAATACATTCTTGTGTGTGCAGTTTGGGTGGACACCTTTGATAACAGCAGCAAGTAATGGGTTGTACAACATCTTTGATATGTTATTGAAGACCAAAGATATTAATGTGATGAAGGGAGATGATGTGAGTTTGAGTATTGAGAGGTTCAGTTGATATTGTGGTGTCTGTCGTGCATGTATTAAACATATTTGTGAGTGTGATGCATTCATTTTGCTATTGTTTGTGTTTGTGTGTTGATCATTGTATGGAATGTCTCATTGTGTGTGTTGAATGGAATGTCTGTTGCTTTAATATGTTTTAACATAAACACTCTTTCACTATCTTATCAGTTTCTTGTTACTCAGGCGGGAATGACAGCCATCCATCATGCTGCAATGAATAATCACGTGACCATTGTAGACAGTCTTGTGTCGTGTTCTGTTCCTGTTGATATCAACGATAATGGTGGTTGTACACCACTGTGGTGGGCTGCCTGTAATGGTGATGTGTGTTGTGTTGATGTTCTCCTAAAACTTGGAGCGAGTCCCCTACATGAGAGGTGATGCATTCAATATCCTTCAGTCAATAATATTACTAACGTGATGTCATTGTGAGATAGTAAGTTGGAAGGATCACCACTTGAGATTGCCAAGGAAAAGGGTCACAGTGATGTGGTTGAGATGATGGAAGAAGCCATAAGATGTAAGTGAAAGAAACAATCAATTTTTCTTTACTTTTCTCTAATTTGTTTTTCATGTTTAAATTATTTTCTAATGTTCTGTTTTTGCATCCATTTGTCTGTCTCTTTTTGTTTTGTCTGTCTGTCTGTCCATCTATTCATTTGTATGACAGTGAGTTTGTGAATCTAACTGTAATGAATTGTATGTCATGCAAGGAGGTGATATGAAAGTGTTGTATTGCTTTAGAAATATAATTTTCTGTGTTGACTTTCACAACTACACATTTTAATGTGAAGATGTTAAATGATGTGTCCATACATACATATGTATGCAGAGCGGAATATAAGGAAATGTTTTTGTCCGGACAAGCAGGTTTGCCAAAGCCACGCCCATTTAGACCACGCTCATTCCATCAAATTTGGAGCCCGCAAACAACACTTTATTTTGATTATTTGGCACATATACAAAGCATGACAATAACCAGAACAACTTTGAGACAACATACCTGCAAGGCAATCATTTATGCGTTACAATAGAGTCTGGAAAAAATTATGGAACCTCAAAAGACAAACTTGCAAGTGCACTATAATTATGTCAGACAATAGGAAAACATTAACAGGGAAACCTAGTACAACGATGTGCAACATTGTATTCAGTCAGACCCTTCTGGAAAACTATTTGTAGACGCGGTCTTAGAGGATTATGCCACACGCCCCAGTCATCTAAACTAAAGCTGCTAGTGCTGTTGTCTTGGGCCAACTCTCCAGTTTTCCTTGCTCTGTATTGCTTTCTGAAACCTTGATTAGGACAGCGGTTGGTCTTGCATTCTTCCCACCACAGCTGAATATATTCTCGCGTGGCCAGACGTTTGCATACAGGGGGGGGGGGGTGTAGTACGTCTGGAAACAGTGGCCGGGTTTTTGTTGGAGACGCCAGAATCTTGGCGTGACCAATAACATTGCAGAACTGCAATTATGGGCGTAGCTTAACTATTACGTCCGGGACTTCATGGCTTCAATCGCTACAATGTTGTACGATGAAGAGTCGATTTCACTTGCCATTCTGTTTGCAACTAAGTTTATGAGGTACCTTTACAGGAACAGGTAGTGAAACACTTTGTAGAAGGTAGAGACGTTTTTGTGTCCTTTCCCACCGGTGGTGGCAAGTCACTGTGCTACGATAGCCAACCGCTTGTTGTACCTGCGTTTTTAGTACCAGGAAGATTGATACCAGACTCTTTGGCAGACCGTTTTACTGGAGAACGAGCTCAAGTTGAAGACGCTGACATCGGTATTAAGCGCGCACGTTCTGATGGTTCCTAGCACCCTCTACTCGCTGAACCTGAACATCTAGACCATGCAATTTCCCAACGGCGTTGACCTACCCTCGCAACTGTGCCTCCTTCCTATTGAGCTCATCTTGTAGGGATTTCAACTTCTCTAGATTTCTTGCGCAAGGTCGAGAGTGTGGTGGGAGCATAAAGCTCACCGAATCAGGGTAAAACTCGGTCACAAACTCTTCTAAGATCACCTTAAGATGTTCATTGTGAGAACTGTGCACTAAACGGCGGGTCGCAGGTTTCATAGTCGCTTTGCAAAGAACGCACTCCATCCAATCAGCCTTGTAATTCTGAAATCCGGTCAACTACCTGCTGCAGAGGAGGAGCAGATCTCCGTCTGCGCTCAAATTAATTTACAGTTCACAATAGAAAATTGTAGGATGAAAGGACGCTTTCATATATTGTAACTACCTGTACTAGTCATTTTGCGCTGTAACAGCTAATCATGACGTCATGCATACCAGCCGCCAACAAAAACCCGGCCACTGTGTCCAGACGTTCTTCTCGCCTCTACCCCGCACACGAACGTCTGGCCACGCGAGACTAAGCTGAATAGTGGCGTCAGCGTGAAAGTCTTGAAGTGATGGTCTATCATGGTATACTTCCATACGGTCAGACAAGGTGGTGTTGCTCATGCTGTTGTGCCAGTCTGTCTTGATCAGTTTCAGCGACGAAAACATCCTTTCAACATGTGTGGTAGTTAAGGGGAGACTAATACTATGTCTGGACAGGTGTGAAGTATATACCACACAGACTCATAGCACACCTTGCTGATGTGCAGATATTTTCTAGCATAACGGACTACCTCCTCAACATGAAGAGCAAGAATATTAATTAACCCCTTTGCTTTCTAATGGTTTGGCAAAATGAACAGCAAGAGCTTCTACAGCTTCTCTAACCCCTGCATTATCATCAACGTTTTCGTCTTCACTATCTTGCTCAGAAGTTTGAACGTTAGGTTTTCTTTGCCATGTTTGGGTGTCAAGAAAGGCAATTATATGACAAAGAAGTTTGGTGTCACACCAACCTAGTCGCTTCTTCATTTTATTATTAAGGCATACTAAATCGGTATTCACCTTTTCTGCACAGTTACTTAGTGTTCTGACAGAATAGTTTGCTAAAGGGGCTCCGTTTAGGATCTTTCCAGAACGACTGGAATTTTCAAAGAAACAGCAGTTACTGCTATGGCTTCAACAAGTTTGACAATGACAAGAAAGAAAACATTCACAAATCAGGATGTTTGATTACCGTCTTGGGGACAATGTTTCTACCAATTCATGTCCTCACATTTGGTGCTGTGTTACGCGCATTCTAGGTGAAAATTTGTATTTTACGGCAACGGGTGTCTCAGTAAGCCGTCTCACCACTTCGCACAAAAGCTTACTGTCTATGACCCCATGAGTGTGAACTTTGAAAATCTGTAATATCTCCACTGTTTTTTGGAACCTTCGTGATCTCAAATCGTTAGAAACCATCAGGTCTGGCATCTGTTTACTAAATTGTTTAAGCCCTTCCTACAAAGGAAACTGAAAGATAACACTTTTTGCATATCAAGGACGTACTAGCCAAGTAGAAATGGTTATTATCCAATTATCCTGTGAGATCAAGGAATCATCAACTGGAGCAACTTAAGATAATTGGTGTAACATGCTCTATGAGCACACCTGGTGTGACCTCTACCTCATTACTCACTTCCCAGGGATAAGAGATAGTAGATGTACTGTAAGAAAACATACTCCCTGATAGTGCACATAATCTGACTTATGAGTGTCCGGATCATGCCATTTGGGGGTGACCGTTCAAGTAACCAATGTCCGGACAACACAATATATGGCCGGACATGGACTTGTTTTGACCGGACAATGTCCGGTGTCCGGGCGTTATATTCCCCTCTATGTATGTTTGTAATGTGTTTGTCATTTTCACAGTAAAGACACCAAAGAGAGAGGAGCACGTAGCTACAGTGAGGAAACATAAACATACAGTGAGGAATATAAATAACAAGTGATGGTTACGTTACTGTATTATATAATTTGGTGTTTCAGGTGACGTTACTGAAAAGACAGTTGGCAGAGAAAGACGTGCAATTACAATCAAAGAGCAAAGAAGTGGCAGAGAAAGACATGCAATTACAATCACAGAACAGGAAGGTGGCATCTTTGGAAACACGATTGGCAAGAATCGGAGACATAGCTAATGTTGAGAGTGATGAGGTTTGTTCGATTAGATGGCATTCGTGTTAATGATGATTATCATTGATGTACAGATAGTTGTATACATGTCAGTCAAAGTTGCTGCATTCTGTTCATACCCAATGGCGCGTCAATTTAGTAATAATAAATTAGAATTAACATTATTGATATCACCACTCACCTAAGTGATGATAATTAATTAATTAATTGTTATTATATTTATTTTATATATTAATTATTAGTTAATTGTTATTAGTAATTAATAAAATGTTGTAGATGACTGATTGACTATGTCGTATAGATGAGACAGAATATTTTACTCCTTGATCTCTTTGCATCTTTAGGTTGTGGAAGATGATGTGACAGCAGCCAGAGTTGAATCTACTGCTAGCTCGTTTGCTCAGTCAACAGGTACACACTGATTCTTAGTTTAACATGCTAGAATCACTGGATAAGTGGGTGCATTATTGTGTGTGTGTGTGTGTGTGTGTGTGTGTGTGTGTGTGTGTGTGTGTGTGTGTGTGTGTGTGTGTTGCATTATTGCTGCGTGTCTGTCAGTCTCTTGACCTTCCAGTCTCTCTGTTGTTTTTGCTTCATTTTCCTGTTTAGTCTGCTGATCACTTTATTGTACAAGTTTGTATTTCATTGTAAGGAATTATGTTTATGTCTTAAACTAGAGGATGATCATAGACAAGATTCGTATTCTCGTCGAGTTCTGCGGGCAATTCAAAGAGTTGGCTCTACCAGATGGTATGCACTCGGTCGTGATTGTGGACAAACAAATGATCAGCTGCGAGAATTCACTTTTCTGGTCAATGATTGTGATAAAGTTCAAGCTTTATTTGATGTGATGGCACAGAAAGTAGGAGGGAAACGAGCAGCAGACAAACTACTGGATGCGTGCCAAACCATGCAAAATCCAATATTTGCTGAAGTAGAAGAAGTGATGGACAAAATGTAATTTGGGAAGATGAATAAACTAGGGAAGGTGTTTTTGTATTGCATATTAATAGTGTTATTGTAGTTAAATGTCCTCAATTGTGATTTGCTGTCATTTTTAATCCGAACGTAGCAGTCTAGTGATTGTGTACAAAAGTGAAGACATCAAATGCGTTTGTATGCTTCTGGTCAATACTTACCTATCAATACATTAGGTGTGTGGGTGTGTGGGTGTGTTGAAATACTAGACACGATACAACGATGAACCACAACGAAACTTTTCTCAACTCGAAAACTTGTGTGAACCGAGTGGCCCGCCAATAGAAGTCAGATATCCAGAAAGTATCGTGGTAGATGTACATGTTTGTGTTGTAAAACGTGATCATAACGTATTTCTAACCTAGAAAAGAGCCTGTGCGTCTCGTTAGTTTGATGACATTACTGCAACAGGTCCAGCTAGTACCACACTGTCTCTTACTTGTCACTAAAATGTGCAACAATTCCTTTCACCTAGGCTTCGTCTCCATGTCGGTCACGTGACGAATAATAATAGTGTCTCTTGGAGGACTCGTAACGCACAACAAAACTGAAAATGAGACAAAGTTGGTGACAAACACGGTGGCTGACTCTTCTCTCCTTCTTCTAGCATGTAGGATGATGCTATGGCCAGTAATGAGCCATCAATGACT